>NC_088396.1:58650781-58950781 GCF_034236695.1 Oncorhynchus nerka
TCTGGAGAGAGTTTGCTGCACTGAAAGTAAAGGGGCTGAATAATTTTGCACGCCCAATTTTTCAGTTTTTGATTTGTTAAAAAAGTTTGAAATATCCAATAAATGTCGTTCCACTTCATGATTGTGTCCCACTTGTTGTTGATTCCTCACAAAAAAATACAGTTTTATATCTTTATGTTTGAAGCCTGAAATGTGGCAAAAGGTGGCAAAGTTCAAGGGGGCCGAATACTTTGGCAAGGCACTGTAAGTATGTATTATGTAGTTAAACTAAAACTCAGCAAAAACGTGCCTTTTTCTTTTTTTTTTACCCCGTTTTCTCCCCAATTTCGCGGTGTCCACGAAATTGTTTAGTAGCTACTATCTTGTCTCATCGCTACAACTCCCGTACGGGCTCGGGAGAGACGAATGTTGAAAGTAATTTGTCCTCCGATACACAACCCAACCAAGCCGCACTGCTTCTTAACACAGCGTGCATCCAACCCGGAAGCCAGCCACACCAATGTGTCGGAGGACCCAGAGTCTTTGACTTAACAGAAAACATTTGACCTCTGTCATTGCCAACAAAGGGTATATAACAAAGTATTGAGATAAACTTTTGTTTTTGACCAAATACTTATTTTCCACCATAATTTGCAAATAAATTAATTAAAAATCCTACAATGTGATTTTCTGGATTTTTTTTTCTCATTTTGTCTGTCATAGTTGAAGTGTACCTATGATGAAAATTACAGGCCTCTCTCATCTTTTTAAGTGGGAGAACTTGCACAATTGGTGGCTGACTAAATACTTTTTTGCCCCACTGTAAATCTAACTGTATAGTGTTGTTTTCTGCAGTACAAGACCAGTAAGGAGGGGAGCACAATGGGTATAACTGTCTCTCATCCAGCCATGCTAGCCCACTGTCACGCCCTCACACAGGCCTGTGGATACACTGAGGGTGAGTCTCTGTGTTACAAGGTCTAGGTCAGTCCCCCGTTGAGGAGGAATGCAAGACTGCCTCTCCCCCCAGGCTTTTTGCTGTTCTCCTACCTCTCTCCTTTCTCTTCCCACCTCCCTCCCTCCCTCCCGCTCTCTCCTCTCCTCCCTCCCTCCTCTCCTCCCTCCCTCCTCTCTTCCTTTTCTCCTTAATTCCTCTCCTCCCTCTCTCTCATCTCCTCCCTGCTCTCTCTCCTCCCTCCTCTCTCTCCTCCCTCTGCCTCTCCTCCCTCCTCTCTCTCCTCCCTCTGCCTCTCCTCCCTCCTCTATCTTCTCCTCTCTCCTCTCCTCCCTCTATATCTCCTCCCCCTCTGGCTCTCCTCTCCTCCCTCCTCTATATCTCCTCCCCCTCATTCTCTCCTCTCCTCCCTCCTCTATATCCTCCCCCTCACTCTCTCCTCCTTCCTCTATCTTCTCCTATCTCCTCCCCCTCTGTCTTCTCTCCTCCCCCTCTTTATCTCCTCCCCTTTCTCTCTCTTCTTGCTTCTCTATATCTCCTCCTGTCTTCCTCATCGATCTCCCCCTCTCTCCTCGCTCCTCCATATATCTGCTTCCTCCTCTCTCCTCCCTCTGTATCGCCTCTCCTCCCTCAGCCATATTGCCTCTCCTCCCTCAGCTGTATCGCCTCTCCTCCCTCAGCTGTATCGCCTCCCCTCCCTCTGTATTGCTTCCCCTCCCTCTGTATCGCCTCTCCTCCCTCAGCTGTATCGCCTCTCCTCCCTCAGCTGTATCGTCTCTCCTCCCTCAGCTGTATCTCCTCCCTTCTCTCTCCTCTCCTTCCTCCGTCCCTCCCTCTGTTGTCCCCCCCACTCTCTCCTCCCTCCCTCCTGTCTCTCCTCACCTCATTCCCGCTATCTCTTTTCCCTTCCTTTGTCTCACCTCCCTCTCTCCTCCCCTCTCCCTCTCCTCCCTCTAGCCATCCCTCCCTTCCCTCTCTCTCCTCTGCTCCCTCTCTCCTTTCCTCCCCTCCTATCTCCTTTCCTCTCCTCTCCCTCTCTCTCTTCCCATCCCTCTTCTCTCCTCTATCATCAAATCAAATGTATTTGTAAAGCCCTTCTTACATCAGCTGATGTCTCAAAGTGCTGTACAGAAACCCAGCCTAAAACTCCAAACAGCAAGCAATGCAGGTGTAGAAGCACCTTCTCTCCTCTCCTCCCTCCTTCCCTCTCTCCTTCCGTCTCTCCTCTCCTCCTTCCGTCTCTCCTCTCCTCCCTCGTCTATCCTCTCCTCCCTCGTCTCGTCTCTCCTCCCTCGTCTCGTCTCTCCTCCCTCGTCTCTCCCCTCCCCTCTCGTCTCTCCTCTCCTCCCTCGTCTCTCCTCTCCTCCTTCCGTCTCTCCTCTCCTCCCTCGTCTCTCCTCTCCTCCCTCGTCTCTCCCCTCCCCTCTCGTCTCTCCTCTCCTCCCTCGTCTCTCCCCTCCCCTCTCGTCTCTCCTCTCCTCCCTCGTCTCTCCTCCTTCCGTCTCTCCTCTCCTCCTTCCGTCTCTCCTCTCCTCCCTCGTCTCATCTCTCCTCCCTCGTCTCTCCTCTCCCCTCTCGTCTCTCCTCCCCTCTCGTCTCTCCTCCCCTCTCGTCTCTCCTCTCCTCCCTCGTCTCTCCCCTCTCGTCTCTCCTCTCCTCCCTCGTCTCTCCTCTCCTCCTTCCGTCTCTCCTCTCCTCCCTCGTCTCGTCTCTCCTCCCTCGTCTCGTCTCTCCTCCCTCGTCTCTCCCCTCCCCTCTCGTCTCTCCTCTCCTCCCTCGTCTCTCCCCTCCCCTCTCGTCTCTCCTCTCCTCCCTCGTCTCTCCTCTCCTCCTTCCGTCTCTCCTCTCCTCCCTCGTCTCTCCTCTCCTCCCTCGTCTCTCCTCGTCTCTCCTCTCCTCCCTCGTCTATCCTCTCCTCCCTCGTCTCTCCTCTCCTCCCTCGTCTCCCTCTCTCCTCCCTCCCTCTGTCCCTCTCCTCCATCCTCCCCTCCCGTTATCTCTCCTCCGCTCCCGTTGTCTCTCCTCATCAGTCTCGTCCCCTCCCGTTGTCTCTCCTCATCAGTCTCGTCCCCTCCCGTTGTCTCTCCTCATCAGTCTCGTCCCCTCCCGTTGTCTCTCCTCATCAGTCTCGTCCCCTCCCGTTGTCTCTCCTCTCTCTCCTCATCAGTCTCGTCCCCTCCCTCTGTCTCTCGGCTCCTCTCCTCCCGCTATCTCTCCTCTCATCCCTCCCCTCCTCCCTCCCGCTATCTCTCCCCTCCTCCCTCCCGCTATCTCTCATCCCTCCCCTCCTCCCTCCCGCTATCTCTCTTCTGCTCCTTCCCTCTCTCTGCTCTCCTCCCTCCCTCTCTCTCCTCTCCTCCCTCCCTCTCTCTCCTCTCCTCCCTCTCTCTCTCCTCTCCTCCCTCCCTCCCTCTCTCTCCTCTCCTCCCTCTCTCTCCTCTCCTCCCTCTCTCTCCTCTCCTCCCTCTCTCTCCTCTCCTCCCTCCCTCTCCTCTCCTCCCTCTCTCTCCTCTCCTCCCTCCCTCTCTCTCCTCTCCTCCCTCTCACGTTCTCTCCTGTCTTTCCTCTCTTCTCCCTCCCTCTCTCTCCTCTCCTCCCTCCCTCTCTCTCCTCTCCTCCCTCCCTCTCTCTCCTCTCCTCCCTCTCTCTCCTCTCCTCCCTCTCTCTCCTCTCCTCCCTCAATTACCTCGACTAACCGGTGCCCCCTGTATATAGCCTCCACATTGACTCTGTACCGGTACCCCCTGTATATAGCCTCCACATTGACTCTGTACCGGTACCCCCTGTATAGCCTCCACATTGACTCTGTACCGGTACCCCCTGTATATAGCCTCCACATTGACTCTGTACCGGTACCCCCTGTATATAGCCTCCACATTGACTCTGTACCGGTACCCCCTGTATATAGCCTCCACATTGACTCTGTACCGGTACCCCCTGTATATAGCCTCCACATTGTACCGGTACCCCCTGTATATAGCCTCCACATTGACTCTGTACCGGTACTCCCTGTATATAGCCTCCACATTGACTCTGTACCGGTACTCCCTGTATATAGCCTCCACATTGACTCTGTACCGGTACCCCCTGTATATAGCCTCCACATTGACTCTGTACCGGTACTCCCTGTATATAGCCTCCACATTGACTCTGTACCGGTACTCCCTGTATATAGCCTCCACATTGACTCTGTACCGGTACCCCCTGTATATAGCCTCCACATTGACTCTGTACCGGTACCCCCTGTATATAGCCTCCACATTGACTCTGTACCGGTACCCCCTGTATATAGCCTCCACATTGACTCTGTACCGGTACCCCTGTATATAGCCTCCACATTGACTCTGTACCGGTACTCCCTGTATATAGCCTCCACATTGACTCTGTACCGGTACTCCCTGTATATAGCCTCCACATTGACTCTGTACCGGTGCCCCTTGTATATAGCCTCCACATTGACTCTGTACCGGTGCCCCCTGTATATAGCCTCCACATTGACTCTGTACCGGTACCCCCTGTATATAGCCTCCATATTGACTCTGTACTGGTACCCCCTGTATATAGTCTCCACATTGACTCTGTACCGGTACCCCCTGTATATAGCCTCCACATTGACTCTGTACCGGTACCCCCTGTATATAGCCTCCACATTGACTCTGTACCGGTACCCCCTGTATATAGCCTCCACATTGACTCTGTACCGGTACCCCTGTATATAGCCTCCACATTGACTCTGTACCGGTACCCCCTGTATATAGCCTCCACATTGACTCTGTACCGGTACCCCCTGTATATAGCCTCCACATTGACTCTGTACCGGTACCCCCTGTATATAGCCTCCACATTGACTATGTACCGGTACCCCCTGTATATAGCCTCCACATTGACTCTGTACCGGTACCCCTGTATATAGCCTCCACATTGACTCTGTACCGGTACTCCCTGTATATAGCCTCCACATTGACTCTGTACCGGTACCCCCTGTATATAGCCTCCACATTGACTCTGTACCGGTACCCCCTGTATATAGCCTCCACATTGACTCTGTACCGGTACCCCCTGTATATAGCCTCCACATTGACTCTGTACCGGTACCCCCTGTATATAGTCTCCACATTGACTCTGTACCGGTACCCCCTGTATATAGCCTCCACATTGACTCTGTACCGGTACCCCCTGTATATAGCCTCCACATTGACTCTGTACCGGTGCCCCCTGTATATAGTCTCCACATTGACTCTCTACCGGTACCCCCTGTATATAGCCTCCACATTGACTCTGTACCGGTACCCCCCTGTATATAGCCTCCACATTGACTCTGTACCGGTACCCCCTGTATATAGCCTCCACATTGACTCTGTACCGGTACCCCCTATATATAGCCTCCACATTGACTCTGTACCGGTACCCCCTGTATATAGCCTCCACATTGACTCTGTACCGTAATACCCTGTATATAGCCTCCACATTGACTCTGTACCGTAATACCCTGTATATAGCCTCCACATTGACTCTGTACCGTAATATCCTGTATATAGCCTCCACATTGACTCTGTACCGTAATATCCTGTATATAGCCTCCACATTGACTCTGTACCGTAACACCCTGTATATAGTCTCCACATTGACTCTGTACCGTAATATCCTGTATATAGCCTCCACATTGACTCTGTACCGTAATATCCTGTATATAGCCTCCACATTGACTCTGTACCGTAATATCCTGTATATAGCCTCCACATTGACTCTGTACCGGTACCCCCTGTATATAGCCTCCACATTGACTCTGTACCGTAATACCCTGTATATAGCCTCCACATTGACTCTGTACCGTAACACCCTGTATATAGCCTCCACATTGACTCTGTACCGTAATACCCTGTATATAGCCTCCACATTGACTCTGTACCGTAATACCCTGTATATAGCCTCCACATTGACTCTGTACCGTAACACCCTGTATATAGCCTCCACATTGACTCTGTACCGTAACACCCTGTATATAGCCTCCACATTGACTCTGTACCGGTACCCCCTGTATATAGCCTCCACATTGACTCTGTACCGTAATATCCTGTATATAGCCTCCACATTGACTCTGTACCGTAATATCCTGTATATAGCCTCCACATTGACTCTGTACCGTAATATCCTGTATATAGCCTCCACATTGACTCTGTACCGTAACACCCTGTATATAGTCTCCACATTGACTCTGTACCGTAATATCCTGTATATAGCCTCCACATTGACTCTGTACCGTAATATCCTGTATATAGCCTCCACATTGACTCTGTACCGGTACCCCCTGTATATAGCCTCCACATTGACTCTGTACCGTAATACCCTGTATATAGCCTCCACATTGACTCTGTACCGTAACACCCTGTATATAGCCTCCACATTGACTCTGTACCGTAATACCCTGTATATAGCCTCCACATTGACTCTGTACCGTAATACCCTGTATATAGCCTCCACATTGACTCTGTACCGTAACACCCTGTATATAGCCTCCACATTGACTCTGTACTGTAATACCCTGTATATAGCCTCCACATTGACTCTGTACCGTAACACCCTGTATATAGCCTCCACATTGACTCTGTACCGTAATACCCTGTATATAGCCTCCACATTGACTCTGTACCGTAATACCCTGTATATAGCCTCCACATTGACTCTGTACCGTAATACCCTGTATATAGTCTCCACATTGACTCTGTACCGTAATACCCTGTATATAGCCTCCACATTGACTCTGTACCGTAATACCCTGTATATAGCCTCCACATTGACTCTGTACCGTAATACCCTGTATATAGCCTCCACATTGACTCTGTACCGTAATACCCTGTATATAGTCTCCACATTGACTCTGTACCGTAATACCCTGTATATAGCCTCCACATTGACTCTGTACCGTAATACCCTGTATATAGTCTCCACATTGACTCTGTACCGTAATACCCTGTATATAGCCTCCACATTGACTCTGTATCGTAACACCCTGTATATAGCCTCCACATTGACTCTGTACCGTAACACCCTGTATATAGCCTCCACATTGACTCTGTACCGGTACCCCCTGTATATAGCCTCCACATTGACTCTGTACCGTAATATCCTGTATATAGCCTCCACATTGACTCTGTACCGTAATATCCTGTATATAGCCTCCACATTGACTCTGTACCGTAATACCCTGTATATAGCCTCCACATTGACTCTGTACCGTAATACCCTGTATATAGCCTCCACATTGACTCTGTACCGTAATACCCTGTATATAGCCTCCACATTGACTCTGTACCGTAATACCCTGTATATAGCCTCCACATTGACTCTGTACCGTAAAACCCTGTATATAGCCTCCACATTGACTCTGTACCGTAACACCCTGTATATAGCCTCCACATTGACTCTGTACCGTAACACCCTGTATATAGCCTCCACATTGACTCTGTACCGTAATACCCTGTATATAGCCTCCACATTGACTCTGTACCGTAATACCCTGTATATAGCCTCCACATTGACTCTGTACCGTAACACCCTGTATATAGCCTCCACATTGACTCTGTACCGTAATACCCTGTATATAGCCTCCACATTGACTCTGTACCGTAATACCCTGTATATAGCCTCCACATTGACTCTGTACCGTAATACCCTGTATATAGCCTCCACATTGACTCTGTACCGTAACACCCTGTATATAGCCTCCACATTGACTCTGTACCGGTACCCCCTGTATATAGCCTCCACATTGACTCTGTACCGTAATATCCTGTATATAGCCTCCACATTGACTCTGTACCGTAATACCCTGTATATAGCCTCCACATTGACTCTGTACCGTAATACCCTGTATATAGCCTCCACATTGACTCTGTACCGTAATACCCTGTATATAGCCTCCACATTGACTCTGTACCGTAATACCCTGTATATAGCCTCCACATTGACTCTGTACCGTAATACCCTGTATATAGCCTCCACATTGACTCTGTACCGTAATACCCTGTATATAGCCTCCACATTGACTCTGTACCGTAATACCCTGTATATAGCCTCCACATTGACTCTGTACCGTAATACCCTGTATATAGCCTCCACATTGACTCTGTACCGTAATACCCTGTATATAGCCTCCACATTGACTCTGTACCGTAATACCCTGTATATAGCCTCCACATTGACTCTGTACCGTAATACCCTGTATATAGCCTCCACATTGACTCTGTACCGTAATACCCTGTATATAGTCTCCACATTGACTCTGTACCGTAACATCCTTGGCTGTAAGTCAGCAGTTCACTGTATGATTGTCCTCGGCACATGGGACAGATTTTGATTTGATCTGGATTTCAAGTCTGTGAAAATACCCTTTTTTTTTGTTACAAATGTAACTACAGCCATGCATACTGCACATTCACTAATAATTCTAAGTTATTGGAGCAGGCATTAGGTGAAAGAACATGAACACAGGTCTCATCAGCAACCTCGCAAGCCCACGTGCTAGTGAGTAGCCAGCTAATCTTTATATTTCAAGTTTAGGCAGCTTGGATCTATTTGCTAGCTAACAAGGTATAACAGTTGAATTGTTATGAACACTCTTCTGTCTCCAACTGTTTGAAAAGCCTGTCCACTTTGTTCAGATGTTGACAATCAAGTGGCCTACCTTATTTCTCAGAATGAGAACGAGTTGCCAGTTCCTTATATAATTGTGTTTTATGCTTATTGCACATTTATAAAACAGACTAGACAGCTAGTGTATTGGTCTTTACGTGGTGCCCTAATGCCACGAGCAAATATTTGACCGTTCAATTTCAACAATGTTCATTGATCCTCTCGTTTTAGTAGTGCACAATGCGAGGAGTTGAGACATAAAAAGGGAATCATTAGAAGTTAACTTCTCCTCTACACTAAAGTGTGTTTCAGTGTCCATATGACCCATTCTGTTAGACCAAACCTCAAATGCAAATACCGAATTGAAACCACTTGTCAGAGAGGAAGATGTGAACGCTCAATTTTGATGGTGTGAGACACGGGGAGGGGCTTGGTGTGAGAGAAGGGGGAGGGGCTTGGTGTGAGAGAAGGGGAGGGGCTTGGTGTGAGAGAAGGGGGAGGGGCTTGGTGTGAGAGACGGGGAGGTGCTTGGTGTGAGGCAGGGGGCTTGGTGTGAGAGACAGGGAGGGGCTTGGTGTGTGAGGCAGGTGGAGGGGCTTGGTGTGAGGCAGGGGGGGAGCTTGTGTGAGAGACAGGGGAGGGGCTTGGTGTGAGAGACAGGGGAGGGGCTTGGTGTGAGAGACAGGGGAGGGGCTTGGTGAGAGAGACAGGGGGAGGGGCTTGGTGTGAGAGACAGGGGAGGGGCTTGGTGTGAGAGACAGGGGAGGGGCTTGGTGTGAGAGACAGGGGAGGGGCTTGGTGTGAGAGGCAGGTGGAGGGCTTGGTGTGAGGCAGGGGGGGCTTGGTGTGAGAGACAGGGGAGGGGCTTGGTGTGAGAGACAGGGGAGGGGCTTGGTGTGAGAGGCAGGTGGAGGTGCTTGGTGTGAGGCAGGGGGCTTGGTGTGAGAGACAGGGGAGGGGCTTGGTGTGTGAGGCAGGTGGAGGGGCTTGGTGTGAGGCAGGGGGGCTTGGTGTGAGGCAGGGGGAGGGGCTCCGTCCATCTGTCCATCCTACCTTCCCTCCGTCCATCCTCTCTTCCCTCCGTCCATCCTCCCTTCCCTCCGTCCATCCTCCCTTCCCTCCGTCCATCCTCCCTTCCCTCCGTCCATCCTCCCTTCCCTCCGTCCATCCTCCCTTCCCTCCGTCCATCCTCCCTTCCCTCCGTCCATCCTCTCTTCCCTCCGTCCATCCTCCCTTACCTCCGTCCATCCTCCCTTACCTCCGTCCATCCTCCCTTACCTCCGTCCATCCTCCCTTACCTCCGTCCATCCTCCCTTCCCTCCGTCCATCCTCTTCCCTCCGTCCATCCTCTCTTCCCTCCGTCCATCCTCTCTTCCCTCCGTCCATCCTCTCTTCCCTCCGTCCATCCTCCCTTCCCTCCGTCCATCCTCTTCCCTCCGTCCATCCTCCCTTCCCTCCGTCCATCCTCTTCCCTCCGTCCATCCTCCCTTCCCTCCGTCCATCCTCCCTTCCCTCCGTCCATCCTCTCTTCCCTCCGTCCATCCTCTCTTCCCTCCGTCCATCCTCTCTTCCCTCCGTCCATCCTCTCTTCCCTCCGTCCATCCTCCCTTCCCTCCGTCCATCCTCTTCCCTCCGTCCATCCTCTTCCCTCCGTCCATCCTCTTACCTCCGTCCATCCTCCCTTCCCTCCGTCCATCCTCTTCCCTCCGTCCATCCTCTCTTCCCTCCGTCCATCCTCTCTTCCCTCCGTCCATCCTCTCTTCCCTCCGTCCATCCTCTTCCCTCCGTCCATCCTCCCTTCCCTCCGTCCATCCTCTTCCCTCCGTCCATCCTCCCTTCCCTCCGTCCATCCTCCCTTCCCTCCGTCCATCCTCTCTTCCCTCCGTCCATCCTCCCTTCCCTCTGTCCATCCTCCCTTACCTCCGTCCATCCTCCCTTACCTCCGTCCATCCTCCCTTCCCTCCGTCCATCCTCTTCCCTCCGTCCATCCTCCCTTCCCTCCGTCCATCCTCTTCCCTCCGTCCATCCTCCCTTCCCTCCGTCCATCCTCTTCCCTCCGTCCATCCTCCCTTCCCTCCGTCCATCCTCCCTTCCCTCCGTCCATCCTCCCTTCCCTCCGTCCATCCTCCCTTCCCTCCGTCCATCCTCTCTTCCCTCCGTCCATCCTCTCTTCCCTCCGTCCATCCTCCCTTCCCTCCCTCCGTCCATCCTCTCTTCCCTCCGTCCATCCTCCCTTCCCTCCGACCATCCTCCCTTCCCTCCGTCCATCCTCCCTTCCCTCCGTCCATCCTCCCTTCCCTCCGTCCATCCTCCCTTCCCTCCGTCCATCCTCTCTTCCCTCCGTCCATCCTCTCTTCCCTCCGTCCATCCTCCCTTCCCTCCGTCCATCCTCTTCCCTCCGTCCATCCTCCCTTCCCTCCGTCCATCCTCTCTTCCCTCCGTCCATCCTCTCTTCCCTCCGTCCATCCTCCCTTCCCTCCGTCCATCCTCTTCCCTCCGTCCATCTGTCTCCCTCCCCCTCTCTACCTATCCTCTCCTCCATCGTCTCTTTGTCCCAGTTCCACCCTGGATAGATAACTCTGTCTCTCCGTATCAGAATACTCCCGAGACTGTTGAGATGTCGACATCCTACGAGTTCCATCCCAACTTTGCTATTTTGGAACAACCGCCTCGGTTCAGTCTTATGCAGCAAAATTTTAAATAGTGTTTTTTACGTTGGATAAAAGTAGAGACTCGGAAATGGTATATCATACAGTACACTGCAGTTGAGGAACACTGGGAAAGTCATTGTGCTTTGAAAGTTGATAAACCTGTAACCCCACTTTTGAGAAAATGGCCCTTGAATGTTTTGGTACCTACTGGAGAGCTCTTCTTTGTCTACACCCATTCAGCATCGTTCACACCCGCTCAAGCCTTAGCCCCACCCATCTCTTTAAGGAGTGACATGTGAGAACCAGTCGCTATATCAAATAAAACCTCAGTTTATTTCTCACATGCACAGGACAGAAGGTGTAAACGGTACAGTGAAGTGGTTACTTGCGTAGTAGTAGTATCAAAAACAAAAATATTATCATTATTAGGTGGTGCTTTGTGAAGGAAATGCTAGAACCACCCCCCAGCGGGTGGGTCGCTATTGTCTAGACATGTTGATGAAATACAGTAGATGGCAAATACAATCCCTCCATCAGTGCTCAGACTGTCCGCAATAGGCTGAGAGAGGCTGGACTGAGGGCTTGTAGGCCTGATGTAAGGCAGGTCCTCACCAGACATCACCGGCAACAACGTCATCTATGGGCACAAACCCACCGTCGCTGGACCAGACAGGACTGGCAAACAGTGCTCGGAATTGTCAGTGTTTTGCCATGGTCAGCGAAGAGCCCTGATCTCAATCCCATTGAGCACGTCTGTGACCTGTTGGATCGGAGGGTGAGGGCTAGGGCCATTCCCCCCAGAAATGTCCAGGAACTTGCAAGGGGCCTTGGTGGAAGAGTGGGGTAACATCTCAAGCAATAACTGGCAAACCTGGTGCAGTCCATGGGGAGGAGATACACTGCATTACTTAATGCAGCTGGTGGCCACACCAGATACTGACTTACTTTTGATTTTGACAAAATTACGAACTTATATCTGAAAATGTAGCTTGACTCTTACCCGTATATCTGAATGAACTCTTCACAACAGACTGGATCAATTTAACTCTGTTTTGTTTGTAGCTACAGCTTGTTTGGCCAGCGTTGTCAAGTCACTCTGGTTCACACTGACCGTGGCGTGTGCAGAAAGAAGACCATCACTTGTTCCAACTGATCTGTTGATAGCGCCCGCTAAATTCAGGGCATCAATGTTATTGAGAAAAGTACCAAAACCTTTGTAGTTCTCGATGGCTAATGTTATATCTTTCAAAAGTGGTGTGGTACAAAGAACTGTCAAGACTTACTGAACAGCTCACGTTATAGACAGAAGCATGCTACATGGTAGACCAATCCAAACTCATCTCCCGGCATGTCCAGCCCATCCATTATCTCAGCCAATCATGGCTAGCGGGAAGGTTCCTGTCTTTTTCTGTGGCTAAACCAACCAGGCTTGTAAATATCACAATTGTATTTGTATTTATGGATGGAAGGCAAGTTTGTTATTGAGGTACATTACAGTTCCACATCGGTGTAGTTCCACATCGGTGCAGTTCCACATCGGTGCAGTTCCACATCGGTGCAGTTCCACATCGGTGCAGTTCCACATCGGTGCAGTTCCACATCGGTGCAGTTCCACATCGGTGTAGTTCCACATCGGTGTAGTTCCACAATTAAAAGTTCACATGTTCCAGAAGGCATTTCTTCCAAAAAAAAATACATTTTGATGAAAATGTAATTCAGAACCAAATCAAGGTCACACTGTAGTTCTCTATTCAGGAGGGGATTTAGTATTTCATATCATTCAGGCTTTATGTGGCCAGTGAGAAAGGGAAACCGATAAGTTTTAATATTGTATTTAATATGTGACTAATTGTTTCTGTTTCAGCTGAGACCATTTGCAACGTCCTGGACTTCAAGAGAGATGCCGGCTTGTGGCACGGGGTTCTCACCGTGAGTTGCTCTTCATACGCTCATTATACATAGTGGTGTGAACTACTTCAGTAAAAACACTAATGTACTACTTAAGTAGTGTTTTGGGCTATCTGTACTTTACTATACTAAATATATTTGTACATTCCCAAAGAAAATAATGTACTTTTTACTCGATACATTTTCCATGACACCCTAAAGTACTCGTTACATTTTGAATGCTTAGCAGGATGGGAAAATTGTCAAATTCACACACTTATCAAGAGAACATCCCTTGTCATCCCTACTGCCTCTGATCTGGTGGACTCACTAAACAGAGAACATCCCTTGTCATCCCTACTGCCTCTGATCTGGTGGACTCACTAAACAGAGAACATCCCTTGTCATCCCTACTGCCTCTGATCTGGAGGACTCACTAAACAGAGAACATCCCTTGTCATCCCTACTGCCTCTGATCTGGTGGACTCACTAAACAGAGAACATCCCTTGTCATCCCTACTGCCTCTGATCTGGAGGACTCACTAAACAGAGAACATCCCTGGTCATCTCTACTGCCTCTGATCTGGAGGACTCACTAAACAGAAAACATCCCTTGTCATCCCTACTGCCTCTGATCTGGAGGACTCACTAAACAGAGAACATCCCTTGTCATCCCTACTGCCTCTGATCTGGTGGACTCACTAAACACATTATTCATTTGTAAAGGTGCCTAAGGTTCAGAGTACCCCTGGCTATCCGTACATTTTAAAAACAGGATAATGGTGCCTAAGGTTTAGAGTACCCCTGGCTATCCGTACATTTTAAAAACAGGATAATGGTGCCTAAGGTTTAGAGTACCCCTGGCTGTCCGTACAGGATAATGGTGCCGTCTGGTTTAGAGTACCCCTGGCTATCCGTACATTTTAAAAACAGGATAATGGTGCCGTCTGGTTTAGAGTACCCCTGGCTATCCGTACATTTTAAAAACAGGATAATGGTGCCTAAGGTTTAGAGTACCCCTGGCTATCCGTACATTTTAAAAACAGGATAATGGTGCCTAAGGTTTAGAGTACCCCTGGCTGTCCGTACAGGATAATGGTGCCTAAGGTTTAGAGTACCCCTGGCTGTCCGTACATTTTAAAAACAGGATAATGGTGCCATCTGGTTTAGAGTACCCCTGGCTATCCCTACAGGATAATGGTGCCTAAGGTTTAGAGTACCCCTGGCTATCCCTACAGGATAATGGTGCCTAAGGTTTAGAGTACCCCTGGCTATCCCTACAGGATAATGGTGCCGTCTGGTTTGGAGTACCCCTGGCTATCCCTACAGGATAATGGTGCCTAAGGTTTAGAGTACCCCTGGCTATCCCTACAGGATAATGGTGTCGTCTGGTTTAGAGTACCCCTGGCTATCCCTACAGGATAATGGTGCCTAAGGTTTAGAGTACCCCTGGCTATCCCTACAGGATAATGGTGCCTAAGGTTTAGAGTACCCCTGGCTATCCCTACAGGATAATGGTGCCATCTGGTTTGGAGTACCCCTGGCTATCCCTACAGGATAATGGTGCCGTCTGGTTTAGAGTACCCCTGGCTATCCCTACAGGATAATGGTGCCGTCTGGTTTAGAGTACCCCTGGCTATCCGTACATTATAAAAACAGGATAATGGTGCCGTCTGGTTTGCGTAATAGAACAAATTTTAAATGATTTATACTCATACATTTACTTTTGATCCTTAAGTATATTTAAAACCAAATACTTTTAGACTTTTACTCAAGTAGTAATTTAGTGGGTGACTTTTACTCAAGTAGTAATTTAGTGGGTGACTTTTACTCAAGTAGTAATTTAGTGGGTGA
Source organism: Oncorhynchus nerka (assembly GCF_034236695.1). NCBI lineage: Eukaryota > Metazoa > Chordata > Actinopteri > Salmoniformes > Salmonidae > Oncorhynchus > Oncorhynchus nerka. The sequence goes on from NC_088396.1 coordinate 58,665,740, forward strand.
CTCACTTTTACTTGTCATTTTCTATTAAGTTATCTTTACTTTTACTCAAGTATGACTGTTGGGTACTTTTTCAACCACTACACATAGACTACACACCACACGCACACACGCACATACGTACATGAAATGCTAGCAGGTACTTTTCAGACTAAACTGTGTGACATGACTTGCGTTGTCAGTGTTCTCCTGACATGGTGTGTCATGGACACTGCAGAGACCAACCCCGGTAAATACTGTCCCTGTGTTCACCATGTTGTTGTTTCTGCTGCCTGGCAGAGTGTGATGACCAGGATGCACGTGATCAGCATCCCTTACTCCCTGATGAAGGTCAACCCTCTCTCCTGGATTCAGAAGGTCCACACTTACAAAGGTGAGGAGGGGTCCAGGTTCACACTTACAAAGGTGAGGAGGGGTCCAGGTCCACACATACCTAGATGAGGAACGGTCCAGGTCCACACTTACCTAGATGAGAAGGGGTCCAGGTTCACACTTACCTAGATGAGGAGGAGTCCAGGTTCACACTTACAAAGGTGAGGAGGGGCCCAGGTCCACACTTACAAAGGTGAGGAGGGGTCCAGGTCCACACTTACAAAGGTGAGGAGGGGTCCAGGTTCACACTTACAAAGGTGAGGAGGGGTCCAGGTTCACACTTACAAAGGTGAGGAGGGGTCCAGGTTCACACTTACCTAGATGAGGAGGGGTCCAGGTTCACACTTACCTAGATGAGGAGGGGTCCAGGTCCACACTTACCTAGGTGAGGAGGGGTCAGGTTCACACTTACCTAGGTGAGGAGGGGTCCAGGTTCACACTTACCTAGGTGAGGAGGGGTCCAGGTCCACACTTACCTAGATGAGGAGGGGTCCAGGTTCACACTTACCTAGATGAGGGGGGGTCCAGGTTCACACTTACCTAGATGAGGGGGGGTCCAGGTTCACACTTACCTAGATGAGGGGGGGTCCAGGTTCACACTTACCTAGATGAGGAGGGGTCCAGGTTCACACTTACAAAGGTGAGGAGGGGTCCAGGTCCACACTTACAAAGGTGAGGAGGGGTCCAGGTTCACACTTACAAAGGTGAGGAGGGGTCCAGGTTCACACTTACAAAGGTGAGGAGGGGTCCAGGTTCACACTTACCTAGATGAGGAGGGGTCCAGGTCCACACTTACCTAGATGAGGAGGGGTCCAGGTTCACACTTACCTAGGTGAGGAGGGGTCCAGGTTCACACTTACCTAGGTGAGGAGGGGTCCAGGTTCACACTTACCTAGGTGAGGAGGGGTCCAGGTTCACACTTACCTAGATGAGGAGGGGTCCAGGTTCACACTTACCTAGATGAGGAGGAGTCCAGGTTCACACTTACAAAGGTGAGGAGGGGTCCAGGTTCACACTTACCTAGATGAGGCGGGGTCCAGGTTCACACTTACCTAGATGAGGAGGGGTCCAGGTTCACACTTACAAAGGTGAGGAGGGGTCCAGGTCCACACTTACCTAGGTGAGGAGGGGTCAGGTTCACACTTACCTATGTGAGGAGGGGTCCAGGTTCACACTTACCTAGATGAGGAGGGGTCCAGGTTCACACTTACAAAGGTGAGGAGGGGTCCAGGTCCACACTTACCTAGGTGAGGAGGGGTCAGGTTCACACTTACCTATGTGAGGAGGGGTCCAGGTTCACACTTACCTAGATGAGGAGGAGTCCAGGTTCACACTTACAAAGGTGAGGAGGGGCCCAGGTCCACACTTACAAAGGTGAGGAGGGGTCCAGGTCCACACTTACAAAGGTGAGGAGGGGTCCAGGTTCACACTTACAAAGGTGAGGAGGGGTCCAGGTCCACACTTACAAAGGTGAGGAGGGGTCCAGGTTCACACTTACCTAGGTGAGGAGGGGTCCAGGTTCACACTTACCTAGATGAGGAGGGGTCCAGGTTCACACTTACCTAGATGAGGAGGGGTCCAGGTCCACACTTACCTAGGTGAGGAGGGGTCAGGTTCACACTTACCTAGGTGAGGAGGGGTCCAGGTTCACACTTACCTAGGTGAGGAGGGGTCCAGGTCCACACTTACCTAGATGAGGAGGGGTCCAGGTCCACACTTACCTAGATGAGGAGGGGTCCAGGTTCACACTTACCTAGATGAGGGGGGGTCCAGGTTCACACTTACCTAGGTGAGGAGGGGTCCAGGTTCACACTTACAAAGGTGAGGAGGGGTCCAGGTTCACACTTACAAAGGTGAGGAGGGGTCCAGGTTCACACTTACCTAGATGAGGAGGGGTCCAGGTCCACACTTACCTAGATGAGGAGGGGTCCAGGTTCACACTTACCTAGGTGAGGAGGGGTCCAGGTTCACACTTACCTAGGTGAGGAGGGGTCCAGGTTCACACTTACCTAGATGAGGAGGGGTCCAGGTTCACACTTACCTAGATGAGGAGGAGTCCAGGTTCACACTTACAAAGGTGAGGAGGGGTCCAGGTTCACACTTACCTAGATGAGGCGGGGTCCAGGTTCACACTTACCTAGATGAGGAGGGGTCCAGGTTCACACTTACAAAGGTGAGGAGGGGTCCAGGTCCACACTTACCTAGGTGAGGAGGGGTCAGGTTCACACTTACCTATGTGAGGAGGGGTCCAGGTTCACACTTACCTAGATGAGGAGGGGTCCAGGTTCACACTTACAAAGGTGAGGAGGGGTCCAGGTCCACACTTACCTAGGTGAGGAGGGGTCAGGTTCACACTTACCTATGTGAGGAGGGGTCCAGGTTCACACTTACAAAGGTGAGGAGGGGTCCAGGTTCACACTTACAAAGGTGAGGAGGGGCCCAGGTCCACACTTACAAAGGTGAGGAGGGGTCCAGGTCCACACTTACAAAGGTGAGGAGGGGTCCAGGTTCACACTTACAAAGGTGAGGAGGGGTCCAGGTCCACACTTACAAAGGTGAGGAGGGGTCCAGGTTCACACTTACAAAGGTGAGGAGGGGCCCAGGTTCACACTTACCTAGGTGAGGAGGGGTCCAGGTTCACACTTACCTAGATGAGGAGGGGTCCAGGTTCACACTTACAAAGGTGAGGAGGGGTCCAGGTTCACACTTACCTAGATGAGGAGGAGTCCAGGTTCACACTTACAAAGGTGAGGAGGGGTCCAGGTTCACACTTACCTAGATGAGGCGGGGTCCAGGTTCACACTTACCTAGATGAGGCGGGGTCCAGGTTCACACTTACCTAGATGAGGAGGGGTCCAGGTTCACACTTACAAAGGTGAGGAGGGGTCCAGGTCCACACTTACCTAGGTGAGGAGGGGTCAGGTTCACACTTACCTATGTGAGGAGGGGTCCAGGTTCACACTTACCTAGATGAGGAGGGGTCCAGGTTCACACTTACAAAGGTGAGGAGGGGTCCAGGTCCACACTTACCTAGGTGAGGAGGGGTCAGGTTCACACTTACCTATGTGAGGAGGGGTCCAGGTTCACACTTACCTAGATGAGGAGGAGTCCAGGTTCACACTTACAAAGGTGAGGAGGGGCCCAGGTCCACACTTACAAAGGTGAGGAGGGGTCCAGGTCCACACTTACAAAGGTGAGGAGGGGTCCAGGTTCACACTTACAAAGGTGAGGAGGGGTCCAGGTCCACACTTACAAAGGTGAGGAGGGGTCCAGGTTCACACTTACAAAGGTGAGGAGGGGCCCAGGTTCACACTTACCTAGGTGAGGAGGGGTCCAGGTTCACACTTACCTAGATGAGGAGGGGTCCAGGTTCACACTTACAAAGGTGAGGAGGGGTCCAGGTTCACACTTACCTAGATGAGGAGGGGTCCAGGTCCACACTTACCTAGGTGAGGAGGGGTCAGGTTCACACTTACCTAGATGAGGGGTCCAGGTTCACACTTACAAAGGTGAGGAGGGGTCCAGGTCCACACTTACCTAGGTGAGGAGGGGTCAGGTTCACACTTACCTAGGTGAGGAGGGGTCCAGGTTCACACTTACCTAGGTGAGGAGGGGTCCAGGTCCACACTTACCTAGATGAGGAGGGGTCCAGGTTCACACTTACCTAGATGAGGGGGGGTCCAGGTTCACACTTACCTAGAGGAGGGGTCCAGGTTCACACTTACCTAGATGAGGGGGGGTCCAGGTTCACACTTACCTAGAGGAGGGGTCCAGGTTCACACTTACCTAGAGGAGGGGTCCAGGTTCACACTTACCTAGATGAGGGGGGGTCCAGGTTCACACTTACCTAGAGGAGGGGTCCAGGTTCACACTTACCTAGATGAGGAGGGGTCCAGGTCCACACTTACCTAGAGGAGGGGTCCAGGTTCACACTTACCTAGATGAGGAGGGGTCCAGGTCCACACTTACCTAGAGGAGGGGTCCAGGTTCACACTTACCTAGATGAGGAGGGGTCCAGGTCCACACTTACCTAGATGAGGAGGGGTCCAGGTTCACACTTACCTAGGTGAGGAGGGGTCCAGGTTCACACTTACAAAGGTGAGGAGGGGTCCAGGTCCACACTTACCTAGGTGAGGAGGGGTCCAGGTCCACACTTACAAAGGTGAGGAGGGGTCCAGGTCCACACTTACCTAGATGAGAAGGGGTCCAGGTTCACACTTACCTAGATGAGGAGGGGTCCAGGTTCACACTTACCTAGATGAGGAGGGGTCCAGGTTCACACTTACAAAGGTGAGGGGTCCAGGTTCACACTTACAAAGGTGAGGAGGGGTCCAGGTCCACACTTACCTAGATGAGGAGGGGTCCAGGTTCACACTTACCTAGATGAGGAGGGGTCCAGGTTCACACTTACAAAGGTGAGGGGTCCAGGTTCACACTTACAAAGGTGAGGAGGGGTCAGGTTCACACTTACAAAGGTGAGGAGGGGTCCAGGTCCACACTTACCTAGGTGAGAAGGGGTCCAGGTTCACACTTACCTAGATGAGGAGGGGTCCAGGTCCACACTTACCTAGATGAGGAGGGGTCCAGGTTCACACTTACCTAGATGAGGAGGGGTCCAGGTCCACACTTACCTAGGTGAGGAGGGGTCCAGGTTCACACTTACCTAGATGAGGAGGGGTCCAGGTTCACACTTACCTAGATGAGGAGGGGTCCAGGTTCACACTTACCTAGATGAGGAGGGGTCCAGGTTCACACTTACCTAGATGAGGAGGGGTCCAGGTCCACACTTACCTAGATGAGGAGGAGTCCAGGTTCTGGTCAGTGTGTGTGTGTGTGTGTGTGTGTGTGTGCTGTCTGTGTGTGTGTGTGTCTGTGTCTGTGTCTGTGTCTGTGTGTGTGTGTCTGTGTGTCTGTGTGTGTGTGTCTGTGTGTGTGTGTCTGTGTCTGTGTGTGTGTGTGTGTGTTTTGGATGTGTGTGTGATGTGTTTAGACAGTGTCTGTCTTCTAAGTCACTATGGGTGAGTGAGTCTTCTCTTATTGTCTATCCTGCTGTGATTGGCTGAGCGCTGTGTGAGGCTGGCTGTGATTGGTTAAACACTGTGTCTCTGTAGCACGCGTAGCTGTGGTGAAGTCCAGAGATATGCACTGGTCCCTGTTGGCCCAGAGAGACCAGAGAGACATCAGCCTGAGCTCTCTGAGGATGCTCATTGTAACTGATGGAGCTAACCCCTGTAAGTCTAAACACTATTACATATACTGTACACAACACATACTGATGGAGCTAACCCCTGTTAGTCTATAAACACTACAACATATTACATATACTGTACACAGTACTGTACACAACACATACTGATGGAGCTAACCCCTGTTAGTCTATAAACACTACAACATATTACATATACTGTACACAGTACTGTACACAACACATACTGATGGAGCTAACCCCTGTAAGTCTAAACACTATTACATATACTGTACACAACACATACTGATGGAGCTAACCCCTGTTAGTCTAAACACTATTACATATACTGTACACAACACATACTGATGGAGCTAACCCCTGTTAGTCTAAACACTATTACATATACTGTACACAACACATACTGATGGAGCTAACCCCTGTTAGTCTATAAACACTACAACATATTACATATACTGTACACAGTACTGTACACAACACATACTGATGGAGCTAACCCCTGTTAGTCTATAAACACTACAACATATTACATATACTGTACACAGTACTGTACACAACACATACTGATGGAGCTAACCCCTGTTAGTCTAAACACTATTACATATACTGTACACAACACATACTGCCAATACGTACTCTCCTGCCAGTACACACTATACTGCCAGTAAATACTATACTTTGGGGCAGCAGGGTAGCCTAGTGGTTAGAGCGTTGGACTAGTAACCGAAAGGTTGCAAGTTCAAACCCCCGAGCTGACAAGGTACAAATCTGTCATTCTACCCCTGAACAGGCAGTTAACCCGCTGTTCCTAGGCCGTCATTGAAAATAAGAATTTGTTCTTAACTGACTTGCCTGGTTAAATAAAGGTAAAATAAAAAATGTACTATACTGCCAGTACTATACTATACTGCCAGTACACACTGCCAGTACTATACTATACTGCCAGTACATACTATACTGCCAGTACTATACTATACTGCCAGTACTATACTATACTGCCAGTACACACTGCCAGTACATATTATACTGCAAGTACACACTGCCAGTACATACTATACTGCCAGTACACACTGCCAGTACTATACTATACTGCCAGTACATACTATACTGCCAGTACTATACTATACTACCAGTACACACTGCCAGTACATACTATACTATACTACCAGTACACACTGCCAGTACATACTATACAATCAGTACATACTGCCAGTACACACTGGTACTGAGCTCTGTAAGTCTTGACACTATAACGTACTGTATCACAAAGACTCCTACTTGAGCAAAACCTCTTAGTTTGCACACCTCAGGACTGATCTGATATTTTGTGTTTGTCTGTGAGCAGGGTCGATATCCTCGTGTGACGCCTTCCTGAACGTGTTCCAGGCACGTGGGCTAAGTCCTGAAGTGATCTGTCCATGTGCCTGCTCTGCTGAGGGCATGACGGTCGCCATCCGAAGGTAGAACAGCACTACTACACCGAGCTATATTAAAACCTGTTACATCACACTACAACACCGAGCTATATTAAAACCTGTTACATCACACTACTACATCGAGCTATATTAAAACCTGTTACATCACACTACAACACCGAGCTATATTAAAACCTGTTACATCACACTACTACACCGAGCTATATTAAAACCTGTTACATCACACTACAACACCGAGCTATATTAAAACCTGTTACATCACACTACTACACCGAGCTATATTAAAACCTGTTACATCACTACTACACTGAGCTATATTAAAACCTGTTACATCACACTACTACACCGAGCTATATTAAAACCTGTTACATCACACTACTACACCGAGCTATATTAAAACCTGTTACATCACACTACTACACCGAGCTATATTAAAACCTGTTACATCACACTACAACACCGAGCTATATTAAAACCTGTTACATCACACTACTACACCGAGCTATATTAAAACCTGTTACATCACACTACACCGAGCTATATTAAAACCTGTTACATCACTACTACACTGAGCTATATTAAAACCTGTTACATCACACTACTACACCGAGCTATATTAAAACCTGTTACATCACACTACACCGAGCTATATTAAAACCTGTTACATCACACTACACCGAGCTATATTAAAACATGTTACATCACACTACTACACCGAGCTATATTAAAACCTGTTACATCACACTACAACACCGAGCTATATTAACCTGTTACATCACACTACAACACCGAGCTATATTAAAACCTGTTACATCACACTACAACACCGAGCTATATTAAAACCTGTTACATCACACTACAACACCGAGCTATATTAACCTGTTACATCACACTACAACACCGAGCTATATTAAAACCTGTTACATCACACTACAACACCGAGCTATATTAAAACCTGTTACATCACTACTACACTGAGCTATATTAAAACCTGTTACATCACACTACTACACCGAGCTATATTAAAACCTGTTACATCACACTACACCGAGCTATATTAAAACCTGTTACATCACACTACAACACCGAGCTATATTAAAACCTGTTACATCACACTACAACACCGAGCTATATTAAAACCTGTTACATCACACTACAACACCGAGCTATATTAAAACCTGTTACATCACACTACAACACCGAGCTATATTAAAACCTGTTACATCACACTACTACACCGAGCTATATTAAAACCTGTTACATCACACTACTACACCGAGCTATATTAAAACCTGTTACATCACTACTACACAGAGCTATATTAAAACCTGTTACATCACACTACAACACCGAGCTATATTAAAACCTGTTACATCACACTACTACACCGAGCTATATTAAAACCTGTTACATCACACTACAACACCGAGCTATATTAAAACCTGTTACATCACTACTACACTGAGCTATATTAAAACCTGTTACATCACACTACTACACCGAGCTATATTAACCTGTTACATCACACTACAACACCGAGCTATATTAAAACCTGTTACATCACACTACAACACCGAGCTATATTAAAACCTGTTACATCACACTACAACACCGAGCTATATTAAAACCTGTTACATCACACTACACCGAGCTATATTAAAACCTGTTACATCACACTACACTGAGCTATATTAAAACCTGTTACATCACTACTACACCGAGCTATATTAAAACCTGTTACATCACACTACAACACTGAGCTATATTAAAACCTGTTACATCACACTACTACACCGAGCTATATTAAAACCTGTTACATCACACTACAACACCGAGCTATATTAAAACCTGTTACATCACACTACTACACCGAGCTATATTAAAACCTGTTACATCACACTACTACACCGAGCTATATTAAAACCTGTTACATCACACTACAACACCGAGCTATATTAAAACCTGTTACATCACTACTACACCGAGCTATATTAAAACCTGTTACATCACTACTACACCGAGCTATATTAAAACCTGTTACATCACACTACAACACTGAGCTATATTAAAACCTGTTACATCACACTACTACACCGAGCTATATTAAAACCTGTTACATCACACTACTACACCGAGCTATATTAAAACCTGTTACATCACACTACTACACCGAGCTATATTAAAACCTGTTACATCACACTACAACACTGAGCTATATTAAAACCTGTTACATCACACTACTACACCGAGCTATATTAAAACCTGTTACATCACACTACAACACCGAGCTATATTAACCTGTTACATCACACTACAACACCGAGCTATATTAAAACCTGTTACATCACACTACACTGAGCTATATTAAAACCTGTTACATCACACTACACCGAGCTATATTAAAACCTGTTACATCACACTACTACACCGAGCTATATTAACCTGTTACATCACACTACAACACCGAGCTATATTAAAACCTGTTACATCACACTACAACACCGAGCTATATTAAAACCTGTTACATCACACTACACCACCGAGCTATATTAAAACCTGTTACATCACTACTACACCGAGCTATATTAAAACCTGTTACATCACACTACTACACCGAGCTATATTAAAACCTGTTACATCACTACTACACAGAGCTATATTAAAACCTGTTACATCACACTACAACACCGAGCTATATTAAAACCTGTTACATCACACTACTACACCGAGCTATATTAAAACCTGTTACATCACACTACAACACCGAGCTATATTAAAACCTGTTACATCACTACTACACTGAGCTATATTAAAACCTGTTACATCACACTACTACACCGAGCTATATTAACCTGTTACATCACACTACTACACCGAACTATATTAAAACCTGTTACATCACACTACAACACCGAGCTATATTAAAACCTGTTACATCACACTACAACACCGAGCTATATTAAAACCTGTTACATCACACTACAACACCGAGCTATATTAAAACCTGTTACATCACACTACACCGAGCTATATTAAAACCTGTTACATCACACTACACTGAGCTATATTAAAACCTGTTACATCACTACTACACCGAGCTATATTAAAACCTGTTACATCACACTACAACACTGAGCTATATTAAAACCTGTTACATCACACTACTACACCGAGCTATATTAAAACCTGTTACATCACACTACTACACCGAGCTATATTAAAACCTGTTACATCACACTACAACACCGAGCTATATTAAAACCTGTTACATCACTACTACACCGAGCTATATTAAAACCTGTTACATCACTACTACACCGAGCTATATTAAAACCTGTTACATCACTACTACACCGAGCTATATTAAAACCTGTTACATCACACTACAACACTGAGCTATATTAAAACCTGTTACATCACACTACTACACCGAGCTATATTAAAACCTGTTACATCACACTACAACACCGAGCTATATTAAAACCTGTTACATCACACTACTACACCGAGCTATATTAAAACCTGTTACATCACACTACAACACTGAGCTATATTAAAACCTGTTACATCACACTACTACACCGAGCTATATTAAAACCTGTTACATCACACTACAACACCGAGCTATATTAACCTGTTACATCACACTACAACACCGAGCTATATTAAAACCTGTTACATCACACTACACTGAGCTATATTAAAACCTGTTACATCACACTACACCGAGCTATATTAAAACCTGTTACATCACACTACTACACCGAGCTATATTAACCTGTTACATCACACTACAACACCGAGCTATATTAAAACCTGTTACATCACACTACTACACCGAGCTATATTAAAACCTGTTACATCACACTACACCGAGCTATATTAAAACCTGTTACATCACACTACACCGAGCTATATTAAAACCTGTTACATCACACTACACCGAGCTATATTAAAACCTGTTACATCACACTACAACACCGAGCTATATTAAAACCTGTTACATCACACTACAACACCGAGCTATATTAAAACCTGTTACATCACACTACTACACCGAGCTATATTAAAACCTGTTACATCACACTACTACACCGAGCTATATTAAAACCTGTTACATCACACTACTACACCGAGCTATATTAAAACCTGTTACATCACACTACACCGAGCTATATTAACCTGTTACATCACACTACTACACCGAGCTATATTAAAACCTGTTACATCACACTACAACACCGAGCTATATTAACCTGTTACATCACACTACAACACCGAGCTATATTAACCTGTTACATCACACTACAACACCGAGCTATATTAACCTGTTACATCACACTACAACACCGAGCTATATTAAAACCTGTTACATCACTACAACACCGAGCTATATTAACCTGTTACATCACACTACAACACCGAGCTATATTAAAACCTGTTACATCACACTACACTGAGCTATATTAAAACCTGTTACATCACACTACAACACCGAACTATATTAAAACCTGTTACATCACACTACAACACCGAGCTATATTAAAACCTGTTACATCACACTACAACACCAGAGCTATATTAACCTGTTACATCACACTACTACACCGAGCTATATTAAAACCTGTTACATCACACTACACTGAGCTATATTAAAACCTGTTACATCACACTACAACACCGAGCTATATTAAAACCTGTTACATCACACTACTACACCGAGCTATATTAAAACCTGTTACATCACACTACTACACCGAGCTATATTAAAACCTGTTACATCACACTACAACACCGAGCTATATTAAAACCTGTTACATCACACTACTACACCGAGCTATATTAAAACCTGTTACATCACACTACTACACCGAGCTATATTAAAACCTGTTACATCACACTACTACACCGAGCTATATTAAAACCTGTTACATCACACTACTACACCGAGCTATATTAAAACCTGTTACATCACACAACTACACCGAGCTATATTAAAACCTGTTACATCACACTACTACACCGAGCTATATTAAAACCTGTTACATCACACTACTACACCGAGCTATATTAAAACCTGTTACATCACACTACTACACCGAGCTATATTAACCTGTTACATCACACTACAACACCGAGCTATATTAAAACCTGTTACATCACACTACAACACCGAGCTATATTAACCTGTTACATCACACTACAACACCGAGCTATATTAAAACCTGTTACATCACTACAACACCGAGCTATATTAAAACATGTTACATCACACTACACTGAGCTATAGTAAAACCTGTTACATCACACTACAACACCGAACTATATTAAAACCTGTTACATCACACTACAACACCGAGCTATATTAAAACCTGTTACATCACACTACTACACCGAGCTATATTAACCTGTTACATCACACTACTACACCGAGCTATATTAAAACCTGTTACATCACACTACACCGAGCTATATTAAAACCTGTTACATCACACTACAACACCGAGCTATATTAAAACCTGTTACATCACACTACTACACCGAGCTATATTAAAACCTGTTACATCACTACTACACCGAGCTATATTAAAACCTGTTACATCACTACTACAACACCGAGCTATATTAAAACCTGTTACATCACTACTACAACACCGAGCTATATTAAAACCTGTTACATCACTACTACAACACTGAGCTATATTAAAACCTGTTACATCACACTACAACACCGAGCTATATTAAAACCTGTTACATCACACTACAACACCGAGCTATATTAAAACCTGTTACATCACACTACTACACCGAGCTATATTAAAACCTGTTACATCACACTACACCGAGCTATATTAAAACCTGTTACATCACACTACAACACCGAGCTATATTAAAACCTGTTACATCACACTACACCGAGCTATATTAAAACCTGTTACATCACACTACTACACCGAGCTATATTAAAGCCTGTTACATCACACTACTACACCGAGCTATATTAAAACCTGTTACATCACACTACACCGAGCTATATTAAAACCTGTTACATCACACTACACCGAGCTATATTAAAACCTGTTACATCACACTACAACACCGAGCTATATTAAAACCTGTTACATCACACTACAACACCGAGCTATATTAAAACCTGTTACATCACACTACAACACCGAGCTATATTAAAACCTGTTACATCACACTACAACACCGAGCTATATTAAAACCTGTTACATCACACTACAACACCGAGCTATATTAAAACCTGTTACATCACACTACACCGAGCTATATTAAAACCTGTTACATCACCGAGCTATATTAAAACCTGTTACATCACACTACTACACCGAGCTATATTAAAACCTGTTACATCACACTACACCGAGCTACATGATCCACAGCTAGGAGTTACCAGCTACCCTGCCTTCAGAAAGTGTTCATACCCCTTGACTTATTTCACATTATGTTGTTGTTTTATTTAACCTTTATTTTACTAGGCAAGTCAGTTAAGAACTCATTCTTATTTACGATGACTGCCTAGTGGGTTAACTGCCTTGTTCAGGGGCAGAATGACAGATTTGTACCTTGTCAGCTCTGGGATTTGATCTAGCAACCTTTCGGTTACTGGCCCAACGCTCTAACCACTAGGCTACCCTGCTGCCCCTTGTTGTTACAACCGGAATTCAAAATGTATCAAATATTGTCTTTCTCACCCATCTACAAACAATAACATTTTTACATTTACATTTAAGTCATTTAGCAGACGCTCTTATCCAGAGCGACTTACAAATTGGTGCTTTCACCTTATGACATCCAGTGGAACAGCCACTTTACAATAGTGCATCTAGGTCTTTTAAGGGGGGGAGGATTACTTTATCCTATCCTAGGTATTCCTTAAAGAGGTGGGGTTTCAGGTGTCTCCGGAAGGTGGTGATTGACTCCGCTGTCCTGGCGTCGTGAGGGAGTTTGTTCCACCATTGGGGGGCCAGAGCAGCGAACAGTTTTGACTGGGCTGAGCGGGAACTGTACTTCCTCAGTGGTAGGGAGGCGAGCAGGCCAGAGGTGGATGAACGCAGTGCCCTTGTTTGGGTGTAGGGCCTGATCAGAGCCTGGAGGTAGTGAGGTGCCGTTCCCCTCACAGCTCCGTAGGCAAGCACCATGGTCTTGTAGCGGATGCGAGCTTCAACTGGAAGCCAGTGGAGAGAGCGGAGGAGCGGGGTGACGTGAGAGAACTTGGGAAGGTTGAACACCAGACGGGCTGCGGCGTTCTGGATGAGTTGTAGGGGTTTAATGGCACAGGCAGGGAGCCCAGCCAACAGCGAGTTGCAGTAATCCAGACGGGAGATGACAAGTGCCTGGATTAGGACCTGCGCCGCTTCCTGTGTGAGGCAGGGTCGTACTCTGCGGATGTTGTAGAGCATGAACCTACAGGAACGGGCCACCGCCTTGATGTTATTTGAGAACGACAGGGTGTTGTCCAGGATCACGCCAAGGTTCTTAGCGCTCTGGGACGAGGACACAATGGAGTTGTCAACCGTGATGGCGAGATCATGGAACGGGCAGTCCTTCCCCGGGAGGAAGAGCAGCTCCGTCTTGCCGAGGTTCAGCTTGAGGTGATGATCCGTCATCCACACTGATATGTCTGCCAGACATGCAGAGATGCGATTCGCCACCTGGTCGTCAGAAGGGGGAAAGGAGAAGATTAATTGTGTGTCGTCTGCATAGCAATGATAGGAGAGACCATGTGAGGTTATGACAGAGCCAAGTGACTTGGTGTATAGCGAGAATAGGAGAGGGCCTAGAACAGAGCCCTGGGGACACCAGTGGTGAGAGCACGTGGTGAGGAGACGGATTCTCGCCACGCCACCTGGTAGGAGCGACCTGTCAGGTAGGACGCAATCCAAGCGTGGGCCGCGCCGGAGATGCCCAACTCGGAGAGGGTGGAGAGGAGGATCTGATGGTTCACAGTATCGAAGGCAGCCGATAGGTCTAGAAGGATGAGAGCAGAGGAGAGAGAGTTAGCTTTAGCAGTGCGGAGCGCCTCCGTGATACAGAGAAGAGCAGTCTCAGTTGAATGACTAGTCTTGAAACCTGACTGATTTGGATCAAGAAGGTCATTCTGAGAGAGATAGCGGGAGAGCTGGCCAAGGACGGCACGTTCAAGAGTTTTGGAGAGAAAAGAAAGAAGGGATACTGGTCTGTAGTTGTTGACATCGGAGGGATCGAGTGTAGGTTTTTTCAGAAGGGTGCAACTCTCGCTCTCTTGAAGACGGGAGGGACGTAGCCAGCGGTCAGGGATGAGTTGATGAGCGAGGTGAGGTAAGGGAGAAGGTCCCCGGAGATGGTCTGGAGAAGAGAGGAGGGGATAGGGTCAAGCGGGCAGGTTGTTGGGCGGCCGGCCGTCACAAGACGCGAGATGTCATCTGGAGAGAGAGGGGAGAAAGAGGTCAGAGCACAGGGTAGGGCAGTGTGAGCAGAACCAGCGGTGTCGTTTGACTTGGCAAACGAGGATCGGATGTCGTCGACCTTCTTTTCAAAATGGTTGACGAAGTCATCTGCAGAGAGGGAGGAGGGGGGAGGGGAGGAGGATTCAAGAGGGAGGAGAAGGTGGCAAAGAGCTACCTAGGGTTAGAGGCAGATGCTTGGAATTTAGAGTGGTAGAAAGTGGCTTTAGCAGCAGAGACAGAGGAGGAAAATGTAGAGAGGAGGGAGTGAAAGGATGCCAGGTCTGCAGGGAGGCGAGTTTTCCTCCATTTCCGCTCGGCTGCCCGGAGCCCTGTTCTGTGAGCTCGCAATGAGTCGTCGAGCCACGGAGCGGGAGGGGGAGGACCGAGCCGGCCTGGAGGATAGGGGACATAGAGAGTCAAAGGATGCAGAAAGGGAGGAGAGGAGGGTTGAGGAGGCAGAATCAGGAGATAGGTTGGAGAAGGTTTGAGCAGAGGGAAGAGATGATAGGATGGAAGAGGAGAGAGTAGCGGGGAGAGAGAGCGAAGGTTGGGACGGCGCGATACCATCCGAGTAGGGGCAGTGTGGGAAGTGTTGGATGAGAGCGAGAGGGAAAAGGATACAAGGTAGTGGTCGGAGACTTGGAGGAGTTGCAATGAGGTTAGTGGAGGAACAGCATCTAGTAAAGATGAGGTCGAGCGTATTGCCTGCCTTGTGAGTAGGGGGAAGGTGAGAGGGTGAGGTCAAAAGAGGAGAGGAGTGGAAAGAAGGAGGCAGAGAGGAATGAGTCAAAGGTAGACGTGGGGAGGTTAAAGTCGCCCAGAACTGTGAGAGGTGAGCCGTCCTCAGGAAAGGAGCTTATCAAGGCATCAAGCTCATTGATGAACTCTCCGAGGGAACCTGGAGGGCGATAAATGATAAGGATGTTAAGCTTGAAAGGGCTGGTAACTGTGACAGCATGGAATTCAAAGGAGGCGATAGACAGATGGGTAAGGGGAGAAAGAGAGAATGACCACTTGGGAGAGATGAGGATCCCGGTGCCACCACCCCGCTGACCAGAAGCTCTCGGGGTGTGCGAGAGCACGTGGGCGGACGAAGAGAGAGCAGTAGGAGTAGCGGTGTTGTCTGTGGTGATCCATGTTTCCGTCAGAGCCAAGAAGTCGAGGGACTGGAGGGAGACATAGGCTGAGATGAACTCTGCCTTGTTGGCCGCAGATCGGCAGTTCCAGAGGCTACCGGAGACCTGGAACTCCACGTGGGTCGTGCGCTGGGACCACCAGATTAGGGTGGCTGCGGCCATGCGGTGTGGAGCGTTTGTATGGTCTGTGCAGAGAGGAGAGAACAGGGATAGACAGACACATAGTTGACAGGCTAGAGAAGAGGCTACGCTAATGCAGAGGAGATTGGAATGACAAGTGGACTACACGTCTCGAATGTTCAGAAAGTTAAGCTTACGTAGCAAGAATCTAATTGACTAAAATGATTAAAATGATAGAGTACTGCTGGGGTAGGCTAGCTGCGTTGTTGACACTACCCTAATCAAGTCGTACCGTTGAGTGTGAAGTTTCTACAATGCTGCTTATCGGGAGCTAGCTGGCTAGCTAGCAGTGTTGGTTACGTTACGTTGCGTAGGAGAACGACAATAGCTGGCTAGCTAACCTAGAAAATCGCTCTAGACTACACAATTATCTTTGAAACAAAGACGGCTATGTAGCTAGCTATGTAGCTAGCTACGATCAAACAAATCACACCGTTGGGACTGTAATGAAATGAAGTGAAAAAGTGATACTACCTGTGGAGCGACGCGGAATGCGACCGGAAAGCGAAAGTTCTATTCAGTAGACGTTGGCTGGCTATTGGCTAGCTAGGAGTGTCTCCTACGTTAAGGACGACAAAATAGCTGGCTAGCTAACCTCGGTGAATTAAGATAATCACTCTAAGACTACACACTCTAAACTACACAATTATCTTGGATACGAAGACAGCAAAGACAACTATGTAGCTATCTAATACTACACTAATCAAGTCGTTCGGTTGAGTGTGATAGTTACTACAGTGCTACGGTAGCCGGTGAACGTATGCTAGCTGCTAGGCAGATAGGAGGGCGACGAAATACGATAATAACGCAATTATCACTCTAAGACTCCACACTCTAAACTACACAATTATCTTGGATACGAAGACAGTAAAGACAACTATGTAGCTAGCTATGTAGCTAGCTAACACTACACTAATCAAGACGTTCAGTTGAGTGTGATAGTACTACAGTGCTACGGTAGACGGTGAACGTGTTGGACAGATAGGAGACGACGAAATACGATAATTACGCAATTAAACATGTAATGACAAAGTGAAAACATGTTTTTAGAAATTTTTGCAAATATATTGAAAATGAAAAAATATAAATATCTAATTTACACAACTCTTCCCACCTCTGATTTCACCATGAGGCCAATGGTGACTTTAAAACAGTTGAATGGCTGTGATAGAAACCTGAGGATGGATCAACAACATTGTAGTTACTCCACAATACCAACCTAATGACAGAGTTTAATGGCTGTGATAGGAGAAAACTGAGGATGGACCAACAACATTGTAGTTACTCCACAATACCAGCCTAATGACAGAGTTTAATGGCTGTGATAGGAGGAAACTGAGGATGGATCAACAACATTGTAGTTACTCCACAACCTAAATGACAGAGTTTAATGGCTGTGATAGGAGGAAACTGAGGATGGATCAACAACATTGTAGTTACTCCACAACCTAAATGACAGAGTTTAATGGCTGTGATAGGAGGAAACTGAGGATGGACCAACAACATGGTAGTTACTCCACAATACCAGCCTAATGACAGAGTTTAATGGCTGTGATAGGAGAAAACTGAGGATGGACCAACAACATGGTAGTTACTCCACAATACCAGCCTAATGACAGAGTGAAAACATGTAAGCTTTGCATCAAGTCACTAAAGTAATACTGCAACAAAAAGAACTTAATGAATACAAAGTGTTATGTTTGGACAATACAACACATTACTGAGTACCACTCTCCAATACAACACATTACTGAGTACCACTCTCCAATACAACACATTACTGAGTACCACTCTCCAATACAACACATTACTGAGTACCACTCTCCAATACAACACATTACTGAGTACCACTCTCCAATACAACACATTACTGAGTACCACTCTCCAATACAACACATTACTGAGTACCACTCTCCAATACAACACATTACTGAGTACCACTCTCCAATACAACACATTACTGAGTACCACTCTCCAATACAACACATTACTGATGTTCAAATGTTCATAAATGACCAGCATGGTCGACTAATAATAAGGCAGAAGAGTTGAAACTGGAGCAGCAGCACAGTCAGGTGGACTGGGGACAGCAAGGAGTCATCATGTCAGGTAGTCCTGGGGCACGGTCCTAGGGCCCAGGCCAGTTGAAACTGGAGCAGCAGCACGGCCAGGTGGACTGGGGACAGCAAGGAGTCATCATGTCAGGTAGTCCTGGGGCACGGTCCTAGGGCCCAGGCCAGTTGAAACTGGAGCAGCAGCACAGTCAGGTGGACTGGGGACAGCAAGGAGTCATCATGTCAGGTAGTCCTGGGGCACGGTCCTAGGGCCCAGGCCAGTTGAAACTGGAGCAGCAGCACAGTCAGGTGGACTGGGGACAGCAAGGAGTCATCATGTCAGGTAGTCCTGGGGCACGGTCCTAGGGCTCAGGTCAGTTGAAACTGGAACAGCAGCATGGCCAGGTGGACTGGGGGCAGCAAGGAGTCATCATGTCAGGTAGTCCTGGGGCATGGTCCTAGGGCTCAGGTCCTCCGAGAGAGAGAAAGAAAGAGAGAATTAGAGAACGCACACTTAGATTCACACAGGACACCGAATAGGACAGGAGAAGTACTCCAGATATAACAAACTGACCCTAGCCCCCCGACACAAACTACTGCAGCATAAATACTGGAGGCTGAGACAGGAGGGGTCAGGAGACACTGTGGCCCCATCGGAGGACACCCCCTCATAAGGCACACAGACATTCCGATCACCCAAACTAGGCACCAAAAGGAATCGTCTGCTGCCTATGGTTTACGATCGAGTGAGGTGTCAACCACAAGAGGAATACCTATGTGAGAATGCTGTTCATCGACTACAGCTCGGCATTCAACACCATAGTGCCCTCCAAGCTCGTCATCAAGCTCGAGACCCTGGGTCTCGATCCCGCCCTGTGCAACTGGGTACTGGACTTCCTGACGGGCCGCCCCCAGGTGGTGAGGGTAGGAAACAACATCTCCACCCCGCTGATCCTCAACACTGGGGCCCCACAAGGGTGCGTTCTGAGCCCTCTCCTGTACTCCCTGTTCACCCACGACTGCGTGGCCACGCACGCCTCCAACTCAATCATCAAGTTTGCGGACGACACTACAGTGGTAGGCTTGATTACCAACAACGACGAGACGGCCTACAGGGAGGAGGTGAGGGCCCTCGGAGTGTGGTGTCAGGAAAATAACCTCACACTCAACGTCAACAAAACTAAGGAGATGATTGTGGACTTCAGGAAACAGCAGAGGGAACACCCCCCTATCCACATCGATGGAACAGTAGTGGAGAGGGTAGCAAGTTTTAAGTTCCTCGGCGTACACATCACAGACAGCATCGTGAAGAAGGCGCAGCAGCGCCTCTTCAACCTCAGGAGGCTGAAGAAATTCGGCTTGTCACCAAAAGTACTCACAAACTTCTACAGATGCACAATCGAGAGCATCCTGGCGGGCTGTATCACCGCCTGGTACGGCAACTGCTCCGCCCTCAACCGTAAGGCTCTCCAGAGGGTAGTGATGTCTGCACAACGCATCACCGGGGGCAAACTACCTGCCCTCCAGGACACCTACACCACCTGATGTTACAGGAAGGCCATAAAGGACATCAACCACCCGAGCCACTGCCTGTTCACCCCGCTATCATCCAGAAGGCGAGGTCAGTACAGGTGCATCAAAGCTGGGACCGAGAGACTGAAAAACAGCTTCTATCTCAAGGCCATCAGACTGTTAAACAGCCACCACTAACATTGAGTGGCTGCTGCCAACACACTGACTCAACTCCAGCCACTTTAATAATGGGAATTGATGGGAAATGATGTAAATATATCACTAGCCACTTTAAACAATGCTACCTTATATAATATTACTTACCCTACATTATTCATCTCATATGCATACGTATATACTGTACTCTATATCATCGACTGCATCCTTATGTAATACATGTATCACTAGCCACTTTAACTATGCCACTTTGTTTACTTTGTCTACATACTCATCTCATATGTATATACTGTACTCGATACCATCTACTGTATGCTGCTCTGTACCATCACTCATTCATATATCCTTATGTACATGTTCTTTATCCCCTTACACTGTGTATAAGACAGTAGTTTTGGAATTGTTAGTTAGATTACTTGTTGGTTATTACTGCATTGTCGGAACTAGAAGCACAAGCATTTCGCTACACTCGCATTAACATCTGCTAACCATGTGTATGTGAAAAATAAAATTTGATTTGATTTGATTTAAATAACAGCATATAGCAGGGCTATATACAGGGTATTACGGTACGGAGTTAATGTGGAGGCTATATACAGGGTGTTACGGTACAGAGTCAATGTGGAGGCTATATACAGGGGGTACCGGTACAGAGTCAATGTGGAGGCTATATACAGGGGGTACCGGTACAGAGTCAATGTGGAGGCTATATACAGGGGGTACCGGTACAGAGTCAATGTGGAGGCTATATACAGGGGGTACCGGTACAGAGTCAATGTGGAGGCTATATACAGGGAGTACTGGTACAGAGTCAATGTGGAGGCTATATACAGGGGGTACCGGTACAGAGTCAATGTGGAGGCTATATACAGGGGGTACCGGTACAGAGTCAATGTGGAGGCTTTATACAGGGGGTACCGGTACAGAGTCAATGTGGAGGCTATATACAGGGGGTACCGGTACAGAGTCAATGTGGAGACTATATACAGGGGTCACTGGTACAGAGTCGATGTGCGGGGACAACAGTGTTGAGGTAATTTAAGTAATAGATACATGTAGGTAGAGTTATTAAAGTAACGGCAGCAGCAGCATTCTGGGGGGGGGCAATGCAAATAGTCTGGGTGGCCATTTGATTAGCTGTTCAGGAGTCTTATGGCTTGAGGGTAGAAGCTATTTAGGAGCTTCTTGGACCTAGTCTTGGTGCAAGCCGGTACCGCTTGCCTTGCGGTAGCAGAGAGAACAGTCTATGACTAGGGTGGCTGGAGTCTTTGACAATTTTATAGGGCCTTCCTTTGACACCGCCTGGTATAGAGTTCCTGGATGGCAGGAAGCTTGGCCCCGATGATGTACTGGGCTGTACGCACTACCCTCTGTAGTGCCTTACGGTCAGAGGCCGAGCAGTTGCCACACCAGGCAGTGAGGCAACCAGTCAGGATGCGCTCGATGGTGCAGCTGTTGAACCTTTTGAGGATCTGAGGACCCATTCCAAATCTTTTCAGTCTCTTGAGGGGGAATAGGTTTTGTTGTGCCCTCTTCCCTGTATATAAATGTAAATACTGTGAGATATTTCTGTATTTCATTTTCAATAAATTAGCAAAAAAATCTGAAAACATGTTTTAACTTTGTCATTCTGGGGTATTGTGTGTAGATGGGTGAGAAAAACAAACAATTTAATCAATTTTGAATTCAGGCTGTAACACAACAAAATGTGCAGTAAGTCAAGGGGTGTGAATACTTTCTGAAGGCACCATCTGTGTCTGTTTCCCCTCTAGAGTCAGGAGCCCCTCCACCAGGGAAGGCAGTTCTGTTAGTTTACCTGTATAACCATACTGTATATAAATGTTGGTTCCTCAGACCTCCGGAGTCGGGCGTCCCTCCACCAGGGAAGGCAGTTCTGTCCATGAGTGGTCTGAGCCACAGTGTGATCCGGGTAGACACCGAGGAGAAGCTCTCTGTCCTCACAGTGCAGGACGTGGGCCAGGTCATGCCAGGCGGTACGTCCAGCTAGTACACATTCTTCAGCTCATACCGGGCG
Source organism: Oncorhynchus nerka (assembly GCF_034236695.1). Classification (NCBI taxonomy): domain Eukaryota; kingdom Metazoa; phylum Chordata; class Actinopteri; order Salmoniformes; family Salmonidae; genus Oncorhynchus; species Oncorhynchus nerka. The sequence goes on from NC_088396.1 coordinate 58,688,298, forward strand.
GTACATCCAGCTAGTGCACATTCCACAGCTCATACCGGGCGGTACATCCAGCTAGTACACATTCTACAGCTCATACCAGGCGGTACGTCCAGCTAGTACACATTCTACAGCTCATACCAGGCGGTACGTCCAGCTAGTACACATTGCACAGCTCATACCAGGCGGTACGTCCAGCTAGTACACATTCTACAGCTCATAACAGGCGGTACGTCCAGCTAGTACACATTCTACAGCTCATACCAGGCGGTACGTCCAGCTAGTACACATTCTACAGCTCATAACAGGAGGTACGTCCAGCTAGTACACATTCCACAGCTCATACCAGGAGGTACGTCCAGCTAGTGCACATTCCACAGCTCATACCAGGAGGTACGTCCAGCTAGTGCACATTCCACAGCTCATACCAGGCGGTACATCCAGCTAGTACACATTCCACAGCTCATACCAGGCGGTACATCCAGCTAGTACACATTCTACAGCTCATACCAGGCGGTACGTCCAGCTAGTACACATTCTACAGCTCATACCAGGCGGTACGTCCAGCTAGTACACATTCCACAGCTCATACCAGGCGGTACGTCCAGCTAGTACACATTCTACAGCTCATACCAGGCGGTACGTCCAGCTAGTACACATTCCACAGCTCATACCAGGCGGTACGTCCAGCTAGTACACATTCCACAGCTCATACCAGGCGGTACGTCCAGCTAGTACACATTCTACAGCTCATACCAGGCGGTACGTCCAGCTAGTACACATTCCACAGCTCATACCAGGCGGTACGTCCAGCTAGTGCACATTCTACAGTGTTTTTATAGATTTATATCGCTGCTCATAGAGAAAAGTCCTCAGAAATGGATAAACTTAGCCTGTAACAAGGGTCTGTGGTTTTGACTAGGGATGTATTCCCTTTCAGGATCATCTGGTATGTATCTAGAAACATGGGCTCCAATAGGATACAGGAACGATACGTTTTAGTTTTAAATTATTTGGTTTGATTACAGAACAAATTGTTGCGATTGTTTGATTCGATTCGATGCACAACCATTTGTTGCGTAAACACATTAATTTTCCATTCTAAATGAATATCTGCTGCTTATGGAACTCATGCGCTGGGCCTCTCTGAGCCGGGCCTCTCTGAGCTGACATGTGGGTGAGTGATGTATGTCTGGTGTGTACTATGTAGGCACCTGATCTGAGCCATAAAGGAGACCAGACATCTACCACCCCACTATCAGATTAGAGCCATACTGGAGACATCTACCACCCCACTATCAGATTAGAGCCATAATGGAGACATCTACCACCCCACTATCAGATTAGAGCCATAATGGAGACATCTACCACCCCACTATCAGATTAGAGCCATAATGGAGACATCTACCACCCCACTATCAGATTAGGAGGCAATGTAGCCTCTGTTTTTGTCCCCCCACATTGAATTCACCATCACTAATTAACTTGTCATTTATGCAGATGACTTGTTTGAGCTAGTCATGTATCAATATTTATAATTGACAAATTAGCGAATGAATATACACTGAGTGCACATAACATTAACACCTTCCTTATATTGAGTTGCCCCCCTCCCCCATATGCCCTCAGAACAGACTCAATTCGTCGGTGCATGGACTCTACAAGGTGTTGAAGGCGTTCCACAGGGATGCTGGCCCATCTTGACTCCAATGCTTCCCACAGTTGTCAAGTTGGCTGGATGTCCTTTGGGTGGTGTTACATTCTAGATACACAGAGGAAACTGTTGAATGTGAAAAACCCAGAAGCGTTGCAGTTCTTGACACTCAAACCGGTGCACCTGGCACCTACTACCATTCCCTGTTCAAAGGCACTTAAATCTTTCATCTGATCCCAATTGGACTCTGAATGGCACACATAGACAATCCATGTCTCAAGGGTTAAACATCATTATTTAACCTGTCACCTCCCCTTCATCAACACTGATTGACATCAATAAGAGAATATTCAGTAGCTTTCACCAGGTCAGTCTGTCATGGAAAGAGGTGTTCCTTATGTTTTGTACACTCAGTGCATAGCACAACTTTGGATTTCACCCCACCTCAAAATCGATTGATTTAGACTGTTTGGACATTCTTAGTGAGCTTCTTTTCTCCGCCTGCTTTGGCCATGCAGTGCACTTCCAAAGTGATTGCTCTCATCATTATGAAATGATCAACTTTACCCTCTCATCTATGAAATGACTGTATACACGGATTGTTTTTTAGCAAAACTCCCAAAACTATTGCTGATGGTGAACCTGAAAACCATCAAAATAGAATCTACAGTAAGCCCGTTCAGCAGGTAAAGCCCGTTCAGCAGGTAAAGCCCTGTTCAGCAGGTAAAGCCCTGTTCAGCAGGTAAAGCCCTCCTGTTCAGCAGGTAAAGCCCTCCTGTTCAGCAGGTAAAGCCCTGTTCAGCAGGTAAAGCCCGCAGGTAAAGCCCTGTTCAGCAGGTAAAGCCCTGGTAAAGCCCTGTTCAGCAGGTAAAGCCCGTTCAGCCCGTTCGGCAGGTAAAGCCCGTTCAGCCGGTAAAGCCTGTTCAGCAGGTAAAGCCAGGTGAGTTGTCTCCGGTAGCTTACTTTTATTCAACAGGGCATAGATAACAATAACCTAGCAAATTACACAGGTTGTCACTCAACTAATGAAGCCTAAAATTTCACAAGCCATTTTAGCATTTGAATGCTTAAGGTGCAGCGCAGATGTGCAAGAGGGAACTGGCCCCCTACCTCACGTTGGTTCCGCATGAAGTTGGGCAAATTGCGCAGTTTTACTAGGCTACTGATATTCACTGGAGTTGTTGGGCATGCAAAATGACTTGTATATCTATGACTATGAACACAGTTACATGCTTACACTGAAGCAGAGTTGTCACAAAAGTAGGTAAAAAAGTGAATTGACGATTCGTAACGGTTGGAACGATTTTCTGACCAATGCAGTTGTCTTAAACATTTGAATCGGGGACCAGTACGTATTGATGAATTGTTACATCCCTGTTTTTTACGGGGGAAAACCGAAAGAACGGCCTGTAACGGGGGAAAACCGAAAGAACGGCCTGTAACGGGGGAAAACCGAAAGAACGGCCTGTAACGGGGGAAAACCGAAAGAACGGCCTGTAACGGGGGAAAACCGAAAGAACGGCCTGTAACGGGGGAAAACCGAAAGAACGGCCTGTAACGGGGGAAAACCGAAAGAACGGCCTGTAACGGGGGAAAACCGAAAGAACGGCCTGTAACGGGGGAAAACCGAAAGAACGGCCTGTAACGGGGGAAAACCGAAAGAACGGCCTGTAACGGGGGAAAACCGAAAGAACATCTCCGGATTCCTACCGCAAGCTCTGAACCTTTTATACCGGATCATTGCAGCTAGCTAGCTGCTATCCGAGTGGCTACTCCTGGCTAACGTCTCTGTCCCGAAGCAAGCACCCTCTTCAAAGGGTGTGACACTCTAGACCCAAACTGTTACATACCTATATCCGTCCCGCCTGACTAGCATCAGTACTCTGGATGGTTCTGACCTAGAATATGTGTACAACTACAAATACCTAGGTGTCTGGTTAGACTGTAAACTCTCCTTCGACTCACATTTAGCAACTCCAATCCAAAATTAAATCTAGAATTGGCTTTCTGTTTCGCCACAAAGCATCCTTCACTCACGCCGCCAAACTTACCCTTGTAAAACTGACTATCCTACCGATCCTTGACTTCGTCGATGTAATTTACAAAATAGCCCCGAACACTCTACTCGGCAAACTGGATGTCGTCTATAGCAGTGTCATCCGTTTTGTCACCAAAGCCCCATATACTGCCCACCACTGCTACCTGAATGCTCTCGTTGGCTGGCCCTCACTGCGTATTCGTCGCCAAACCCACTGGCTCCAGGTCATCTATAAGTCTTTGCTCGGTAAAGCCCCGCCTTATCTCAGCTTACTGGTCACCATAGCAGCACCCACCCGTAGTACGCACTCCAGCAGGTATATTTCACTGGTCAACCCCAAAGCCAACACTTCCTTTGGCTGCCTTTCCTTCCAGTTCTCTGCTGCCAATGACTGGGACAAATTGCAAAAATCAAGGAAAATCCTAAAGAACTAAGCCTTTAACAAAGGACAAATCTTCTTTTTTTAAGCAGCCTGTAACAACGGAAAAATCTAAAGAACAGCCTCGGCATCTGTAGGGGAGTTGCAGCGATTGGACGAGACTGTAACTACCATTTGGATATCACAAAGTTGGGGAGAAAAAAGGGTAAAAGTACAACAAATTGTGAAAAACCTGATGAACAGCCTGGAACGAGGGGAAACACCTGATGAACAGCCTGGAACGAGGGGAAACACCTGATGAACAGCCTGGAACGAGGGGAAACACCTGATGAACAGGCTGGAACGAGGGGAAACACCTGATGAACAGGCTGGAACGAGGGGAAACACCTGATGAACAGGCTGGAACGAGGGGAAACACCTGATGAACAGGCTGGAACGAGGGGAAACAGCTGATGAACAGGCTGGAACGAGGGGAAACACCTGATGAACAGGCTGGAACGAGGGAAACACCTGATGAACAGCCTGGAACGAGGGGAAACAGCTGATGAACAGGCTGGAACGAGGGGAAACACCTGATGAACAGCCTGGAACGAGGGGAAACACCTGATGAACAGCCTGGAACGAGGGGAAACACCTGATGAACAGGCTGGAACAAGGGAAAAACACTAAACAACTTAGCCTGTAACAAGGGCAGTTCGGAGAAACACGCTGTCCTATTAATTACAATGCTTTGTTTATTGATATCCAGTCAGTGTGTGTGATGTTATGACGTGTGTGTCCACAGCGCTGGTGTGTGTGGTACGTGTGGAGGGAACTCCGTATCTCTGCCAGACAGATGAGGTGGGGGAGATCTGTGTGAGTTCTGGGAGCACCGGCGTGGCATACTACGGCCTCCCGGGCATGACCAAGAACACATTCCAGGTTTGTACTGTGACTTGAACACTCATAATGGTGTCACATTGTTACTGCAAAAGAGTGTGTTCTCAAATCCAAATCAAATCTCAATAACTGTCCTGGTTAATTAAAGGCAATAACTACATAAATGAATACTGAGTCGTGTGTACAGTCATGTTGCCTGTTCCAGACCATCCCAGTAACAGCTTTAGGAGCAATGTGTTGTGTATAGTTCTGTTGTCTGTTCCAGACCATCCCAGTAACAGCTTTAGGAGCAATGTGTTGTGTATAGTTCTGTTGTCTGTTCCAGACCATCTCGGTAACAGCATTAGGAGCTATGTGGTGTGTGTCTAGTGGTGTGTGTATAGTCCTGTTGCCTGTTCCAGACCATCCCAGTAAGAGCGTCAGGAGGTCCCATCAGTGGCAGACCCTTCACCAGGACGTCACTACTGGGCTTTGTAGGACCTGTGAGTTCACTGTTATCCGTTTCTAGGAGCCTCACATTCCCAGCTGCTAGCATGATGTCTGCTAGCATGATGTCTGCTAGCATGATGTCTGCTAAATGCGTCTGCTAAATGCATCTCCTAGCATGGTGTCTGCTAGCATGGTGTCTGCTAAATGCGTCTGCTAAATGCGTCTGCTAAATGCGTCTGCTAGCATGATGTCTGCTAAATGCGTCTGCTAGCATGATGTCTGCTAGCATGATGTCTGCTAAATGCGTCTGCTAGCATGATGTCTGCTAAATGCGTCTGCTAGCATGATGTCTGCTAGTATGATGTCTGCTAAATGCGTCTGCTAGCATGATGTCTGCTAAATGCGTCTGCTAGCATGATGTCTGCTAGCATGGTGTCTGCTAAATGCGTCTGCTAGCATGGTGTCTGCTAAATGCGTCTGCTAGCATGATGTCTGCTAAATGCGTCTGCTAGCATGGTGTCTGCTAGCATGGTGTCTGCTAAATGCGTCTGCTAGCATGATGTCTGCTAGCATGATGTCTGCTAAATGCGTCTGCTAGCATGATGTCTGCTAAATGCGTCTGCTAGCATGGTGTCTGCTAAATGCGTCTGCTAGCATGGTGTCTGCTAAATGCGTCTGCTAGCATGGTGTCTGCTAAATGCGTCTGCTAGCATGGTGTCTGCTAAATGCGTCTGCTAGCATGATGTCTGCTAAATGCGTCTGCTAAATGCGTCTGCTAAATGCGTTTGCTAGCATGATGTCTGCTAGCATGATGTCTGCCAGCATGATGTCTGCCAGCATGGTGTCTGCTAAATGCGTCTGCTAGCATGATGTCTGCTAGCATGATGTCTGCTAAATGCGTCTGCTAGCATGATGTCTGCTAAATGCGTCTGCTAGCATGGTGTCTGCTAAATGCGTCTGCTAGCATGATGTCTGCTAGCATGATGTCTGCTAAATGCGTCTGCTAAATGCGTCTGCTAGCATGATGTCTGCTAAATGTATCTGCCAGCATGATGTCTGCTAAATGTGTCTGCTAGCATGATGTCTGCTAAATGCGTCTGCTAGCATGATGTCTGCTAAATGTGTCTGCTAGCATGATGTCTGCTAGCATGGTGTCTGCCAGCATAATGTCTGCCAGCATGATGTCTACTAAATGCATCTGCTAAATGTACAAAAAGTTTTCGAACACCTACTCATTCAAGAGTTTTTCTTTATTTTTACTATTTTCTACATTGTAGAATAATAGTGAAGACATAAACTATAACATATATGGAATCATGTAGTAACCAAAAAACTGTTAAACAAATCAAAATATATTTTATATTTGAGATTCTTCAAATAGCCACTCTTTGCCTTGATGACAGCTTTGCACACTCTTGGCTTTCTTACATTTACATTTACATTTAAGTCATTTAGCAGACGCTCTTATCCAGAGCGACTTACAAATTGGTGCGTTCACCTTAAGACATCCAGTGGAACAGCCACTTTACAATAGTGCATCTAAATCTTTTAAGGGGGGAGAAGGATTACTTTATCCTATCCTAGGTATTCCTGAAAGAGGTGGGGTTTCAGGTGTCTCCGGAAGGTGGTGATTGACTCCGCTGTCCTGGCGTCGTGAGGGAGTTTGTTCCACCATTGGGGGGCCAGAGCAGCGAACAGTTTTGACTGGGCTGCGCGGGAACTGTACTTCCTCAGTGGTAGGGAGGCGAGCAGGCCAGAGGTGGATGAACGCAGTGCCCTTGTTTGGGAGTAGGGCCTGATCAGAGCCTGGAGGTACTGATGTGCCGTTCCCCTCACAGCTCCGTAGGCAAGCACCATGGTCTTGTAGCGGATGCGAGCTTCAACTGGAAGCCAGTGGAGAGAGCGGAGGAGCGGGGTGACGTGAGAGAACTTGGGAAGGTTGAACACCAGACGGGCTGCGGCGTTCTGGATGAGTTGTAGGGGTTTAATGGCACAGGCAGGGAGCCCAGCCAACAGCGAGTTGCAGTAATCCAGACGGGAGATGACAAGTGCCTGGATTAGGACCTGCGCTGCTTCCTGTGTGAGGCAGGGTCGTACTCTGCGGATGTTGTAGAGCATGAACCTACAAGAACGGGCCACCGCCTTGATGTTAGTTGAGAACGACAGGGTGTTGTCCAGGATCACGCCAAGGTTCTTAGCGCTCTGGGAGGAGGACACAATGGAGTTGTCAACCGTGATGGCGAGATCATGGAACGGGCAGTCCTTCCCCGGGAGGAAGAGCAGCTCCGTCTTGCCGAGGTTCAGCTTGAGGTGGTGATCCGTCATCCACACTGATATGTCTGCCAGACATGCAGAGATGCGATTCGCCACCTGGTCATCAGAAGGGGGAAAGGAGAAGATTAATTGTGTGTCGTCTGCATAGCAATGATAGGAGAGACCATGTGAGGTTATGACAGAGCCAAGTGACTTGGTGTATAGCGAGAATAGGAGAGGGCCTAGAACAGAGCCCTGGGGGACGCCAGTGGTGAGAGCGCGTGGTGAGGAGACAGATTCTCGCCACGCCACCTGGTAGGAGCGACCTGTCAGGTAGGACGCAATCCAAGCGTGGGCCGCGCCGGGAGATGCCCAACTCGGAGAGGGTGGAGAGGAGGATCTGATGGTTCACAGTATCGAAGGCAGCCGATAGGTCTAGAAGGATGAGAGCAGAGGAGAGAGAGTTAGCTTTAGCAGTGCGGAGGGCCTCTGTGATACAGAGAAGAGCAGTCTCAGTTGAATGACTAGTCTTGAAACCTGACTGATTTGGATCAAGAAGGTCATTCTGAGAGAGATAGCGGGAGAGCTGGCCAAGGACGGCACGTTCAAGAGTTTTGGAGAGAAAAGAAAGAAGGGATACTGGTCTGTAGTTGTTGACATCGGAGGGATCGAGTGTAGGTTTTTTCAGAAGGGGTGCAACTCTCGCTCTCTTGAAGACGGAAGGGACGTAGCCAGCGGTCAGGGATGAGTTGATGAGCGAGGTGAGGTAAGGGAGAAGGTCTCCGGAAATGGTCTGGAGAAGAGAGGAGGGAATAGGGTCAAGCGGGCAGGTTGTTGGGCGGCCGGCCGTCACAAGACGCGAGATTTCATCTGGAGAGAGAGGGGAGAAAGAGGTCAGAGCACAGGGTAGGGCAGTGTGAGCAGAACCAGCGGTGTCGTTTGACTTAGCAAACGAGGATCGGATGTCGTCGACCTTCTTTTCAAAATGGTTGACGAAGTCATCTGCAGAGAGGGAGGAGGGGGGGGAGGGGGAGGAGGATTCAGGAGGGAGGAGAAGGTGGCAAAGAGCTTCCTAGGGTTAGAGGCAGATGCTTGGACTTTAGAGTGGTAGAAAGTGGCTTTAGCAGCAGAGACAGAAGAGGAAAATGTAGAGAGGAGGGAGTGAAAGGATGCCAGGTCCGCAGGGAGGCGAGTTTTCCTCCATTTCCGCTCGGCTGCCCGGAGCCCTGTTCTGTGAGCTCGCAATGAGTCGTCGAGCCACGGAGCAGGAGGGGAGGACCGAGCCGGCCTGGAGGATAGGGGACATAGAGAATCAACCAGCTTCACCTGGAATGATTTTCCAACCTATGCTGAGCACTTGTTGGCTGCTTTTCCTTCATTCTGCAGTCCGACTCATCCCAAACCATCTCAATTTGGTTGGCGGGATTGTGGAGACCAGGTCATCTGATGCAGCTGTCATCAATGCAAAGGGTGGCTACTTTGAAGAATCTCAAATATAAAATCTAGTTAGATTTTTGGGTTACTACATGATTCCAAACGTTTTACCGGTAGTGTCTCTGCTAGCATGATGTCTGTTAAATGTAGCTAAATTAGGTATAGCTGAATTCAGTAGATAATCATTTCACTGTTACTCTGTTTACTAAGCATGTGACAAATAACATTTTATTTTACTTGACATACTGCTGGACCTGACCATCCATTTCACTGTTAGTCGACACCTGTTACCAAGCATGTGATAAATACATATTTTATTTTATTTGACAAGATGTGTTGGGCAGTGACTAACCACCCTGTGTGTGTGGTCTCCAGGACAACCTAGTGTTTATCGTGGGTAGAATGGACGGGCTGATGACGGTGTGTGGGCGGAGACACAACGCTGATGATGTGGTTGCCACGGCGCTGGCAGTGGAGCCCATGAAGTTTGTCTACAGGGGGAGGTGAGGAGGGAGGTTCTGTGTTCTAGGATAGCAGTGTTGTGGTGTTCTAGGATAGCAGTGTTGTGGTGTTCTAGGATAGCAGTGTTGTGGTGTTCTAGGATAGCAGTGTTGTGGTGTTCTAGGATAGCAGTGTTGTTGTTGTTGTGGTGTTTTAGGATAGCAGTGTTGTTGTGTTCTAGGATAGCAGTGTTGTTGTTGTGGTGTTCTAGGATAGCAGTGTTGTTGTTGTGGTGTTCTAGGATAGCAGTGTTGTTGTGTTCTAGGATAGCAGTGTTGTTGTGTTCTAGGTTAGCAGTGTTGTTGTTGTTGTTGTGTTCTAGGATAGCAGTGTTGTTGTGTTCTAGGCTAGCAGTGTTGTTGTTGTTGTGGTGGTGTTTTAGGATAGCAGTGTTGTTGTTGTGTTCTAGGAAAGCAGTGTTGTTGTTGTTGTGTTCTAGGATAGCAGTGTTGTTGTTCTAGGATAGCAGTGTTGTTGTTCTAGGATAGCAGTGTTGTTGTTCTAGGATAGCAGTGTTGTTGTTCTAGGATAGCAGTGTTGTTCTAGGATAGCAGTGTTGTTGTTGTGTTCTAGGATAGCAGTGTTGTTGTTGTGGTCTAGGATAGCAGTGTTGTTGTTGTGTTCTAGGATAGCAGTGTTGTTGTTGTGTTCTAGGATAGCAGTGTTGTTGTTGTGTTCTAGGATAGCAGTGTTGTTGTTGTGTTCTAGGATAGCAGTGTTGTTGTTGTGTTCTAGGATAGCAGTGTTGTTGTTGTGTTCTAGGATAGCAGTGTTGTTGTTTTCTAGGATAGCAGTTTTGTTGTGTTCTAGGATAGCAGTGTTGTTGTTGTGGTGGTCTAGGATAGCAGTGTTGTTGTTGTGTTCTAGGATAGCAGTGTTGTTGTTGTGGTCTAGGATAGCAGTGTTGTTGTTGTGTTCTAGGATAGCAGTGTTGTGGTTGTGTTCTAGGATAGCAGTGTTGTGGTGGTCTAGGATAGCAGTGTTGTGGTGGTCTAGGATAGCAGTGTTGTGGTGGTCTAGGATAGCAGTGTTGATGTTGTGGTGTTCTAGGATAGCAGTGTCGATGTTATGGTGTTCTAGGATAGCAGTGTTGTGGTGGTCTAGGATAGCAGTGTTGATGTTATGGTGTTCTAGGATAGCAGTGTCGATGTTATGGTGTTCTAGGATAGCAGTGTTGTGGTGGTCTAGGATAGCAGTGTTGTTGTGTTCTAGGATAGCAGTGTTGTTTTTGTGGTGTTCTAGGATAGCAGTGTTGTGGTGTTCTAGGATAGCAGTGGTGTTGTGGTGTTCTAGGATAGTAGTGTTGTTGTTGTTGTGTTCTAGGATAGTAGTGTTGTTGTTGTGTTCTAGGATAGTAGTGTCGATGTTATGGTGTTCTAGGATAGCAGTGTTGTGGTGGTCTAGGATAGTAGTGTTGTTGTTGTGTTCTAGGATAGCAGTGTTGTTGTTGTGTTCTAGGATAGCAGTGTTGTTGTTGTGTTCTAGGATAGTAGTGTTGTTGTTGTGTTCTAGGATAGCAGTGTTGTTGTGTTCTAGGATAGCAGTGTTGTTGTTGTGGTGTTTTAGGATAGCAGTGTTGTTGTTGTGGTGTTTTAGGATAGCAGTGTTGTTGTTGTGTTCTAGGATAGTAGTGTTGTTGTTGTGTTCTAGGATAGCAGTGTTGTTGTTGTGTTCTAGGATAGTAGTGTTGTTGTTGTGTTCTAGGATAGCAGTGTTGTTGTTGTGTTCTAGGATAGCAGTGTTGTTGTTGTGTTTTAGGATAGCAGTGTTGTTGTTGTGTTTTAGGATAGCAGTGTTGTTGTTGTGTTCTAGGATAGCAGTGTTCTCTGTTGTGTTTTAGGATAGCAGTGTTGTTGTGGTGTTTTAGGATAGCAGTGTTGTTGTTGTGTTTTAGGATAGCAGTGTTGTTGTTGTGTTTTAGGATAGCAGTGTTGTTGTGGTGTTTTAGGATAGCAGTGTTGTTGTTGTGTTTTAGGATAGCAGTTTTGTTGTTGTGTTCTAGGATAGTAGTGTTGTTGTTGTGTTCTAGGATAGCAGTGTTGTTGTTGTGTTCTAGGATAGCAGTGTTGTTGTTGTGTTCTAGGATAGCAGTGTTGTTTTTGTGTTTTAGGATAGCAGTGTTGTTGTTGTGTTTTAGGATAGCAGTGTTGTTGTTGTGTTCTAGGATAGCAGTGTTGTTGTTGTGTTCTAGGATAGCAGTGTTGTTGTTGTGTTCTAGGATAGCAGTGTTGTTTTTGTGTTTTAGGATAGCAGTGTTGTTGTTGTGTTTTAGGATAGCAGTGTTGTTGTTGTGTTTTAGGATAGCAGTGTTGTTGTTGTGTTTTAGGATAGCAGTGTTGTTGTTGTGTTCTAGGATAGCAGTGTTGTTGTTGTGTGTTTTAGGATAGCAGTGTTGTTGTTGTGTTTTAGGATAGCAGTGTTGTTGTTGTGTTTTAGGATAGCAGTGTTGTTGTTGTGTTCTAGGATAGCAGTGTTGTTGTTGTGTTCTAGGATAGCAGTGTTGTTGTTGTGTTCTAGGATAGCAGTGTTGTTGTTGTGTTCTAGGATAGCAGTGTTGTTGTTGTGTTCTAGGATAGCAGTGTTGTTTTTGTGTTTTAGGATAGCAGTGTTGTTGTTGTGTTTTAGGATAGCAGTGTTGTTGTTGTGTTTTAGGATAGCAGTGTTGTTGTTGTGTTTTAGGATAGCAGTGTTGTTGTTGTGTTCTAGGATAGCAGTGTTGTTGTTGTGTTTTAGGATAGCAGTGTTGTTGTTGTGTTCTAGGATAGCAGTGTTGTTGTTGTGTTTTAGGATAGCAGTGTTGTTGTTGTGTTTTAGGATAGCAGTGTTGTTGTGGTGTTTTAGGATAGCAGTGTTGTTGTTGTGTTTTAGGATAGCAGTGTTCTCTGTTGTGTTTTAGGATAGCAGTGTTCTCTGTTGTGTTTTAGGATAGCAGTGTTCTCTGTTGTGTTCTAGGATAGCAGTGTTCTCCGTCTCGGTTCTCCATGATGAGCGTATTGTAGTGGTGGCAGAACAGAGACCAGATGCTTCAGAGGAGGGCAGCTTCCAGTGGATGAGCCGCGTTCTACAGGTACAACACAGTGTATATGCATCATGTATACAACACCTCTTCAAGTCCATTTAAAGCTGCATGATGTTCAAATCAATATAGTGGAACACACATCTAGTAACCCCTCCTGTCTGTCAGGCTGTATTTTCTACAGGCTATAGACAGTATTCACCAGGTGGGGGTGTACTGCCTAGCTCTGGTCCCTGCCAACATGTCTGTTGTATTTTCTACAGGCTATAGACAGTATTCACCAGGTGGGGGTGCACTGCCTAGCTCTGGTCCCTGCCAACATGTCTGTTGTATTTTCTACAGGCTATAGACAGTATTCACCAGGTGGGGGTGTACTGCCTAGCTCTGGTCCCTGCCAACATGTCTGTTGTATTTTCTACAGGCTATAGACAGTATTCACCAGGTGGGGGTGTACTGCCTAGCTCTGGTCCCTGCCAACATGTCTGTTGTATTTTCTACAGGCTATAGACAGTATTCACCAGGTGGGGGTGTACTGCCTAGCTCTGGTCCCTGCCAACATGTCTGTTGTATTTTCTACAGGCTATAGACAGTATTCACCAGGTGGGGGTGCACTGCCTAGCTCTGGTCCCTGCCAACATGTCTGTTGTATTTTCTACAGGCTATAGACAGTATTCACCAGGTGGGGGTGTACTGCCTAGCTCTGGTCCCTGCCAACATGTCTGTTGTATTTTCTACAGGCTATAGACAGTATTCACCAGGTGGGGGTGTACTGCCTAGCTCTGGTCCCTGCCAACATGTCTGTTGTATTTTCTACAGGCTATAGACAGTATTCACCAGGTGGGGGTGTACTGCCTAGCTCTGGTCCCTGCCAACATGTCTGTTGTATTTTCTACAGGCTATAGACAGTATTCACCAGGTGGGGGTGTACTGCCTAGCTCTGGTCCCTGCCAACATGTCTGTTGTATTTTCTACAGGCTATAGACAGTATTCACCAGGTGGGGGTGTACTGCCTAGCTCTGGTCCCTGCCAACACGATGCCCAAGGCTCCGCTGGGGGGGATCCATATCTCAGAGACCAAACAGAGGTTTCTGGAAGGAGCTCTCCACCCCTGTAACGTCCTCATGTGTCCTCACAGCTGTGTTACCAACCTGCCCAAACCACGGCAGAAACAACCAGGTAGGATGGGACTTTTCATTCAAGGCTCCAAAATGTGTCACTGGTTGTGCCCGAATGTTCTACAAGCCTACTGTTCAGAACCTACTGTTAGAACTATATTCTGTTCAGGACCTACTGTTAGAACTATATACTGTTCAGAACCTACTGTTAGAACTATATACTGTTCAGAACCTACTGTTAGAACTATATACTGTTCAGAACCTACTGTTAGAACTATATTCTGTTCAGGACCTACTGTTAGAACTATATACTGTTCAGAACCTACTGTTAGAACTATATACTGTTCAGAACCTACTGTTAGAACTATATTATGTTCAGAACCTACTGTTAGAACTATATACTGTTCAGAACCTACTGTTAGAACTATATACTGTTCAGAACCTACTGTTAGAACTATATACTGTTCAGAACCTACTGTTAGAACTATATTCTGTTCAGGACCTACTGTTAGAACTATATACTGTTCAGGACCTACTGTTAGAACTATATACTGTTCAGAACCTACTGTTAGAACTATATTCTGTTCAGGACCTACTGTTAGAACTATATACTGTTCAGAACCTACTGTTAGAACTATATACTGTTCAGGACCTACTGTTAGAACTATATTCTGTTCAGGACCTACTGTTAGAACTATATACTGTTCAGAACCTACTGTTAGAACTATATACTGTTCAGGACCTACTGTTAGAACTACAGTTGAAGTCGGAAGTTTACATAGGTTGGAGTCATTAAAACTAGTTTTTCAACCACCCCACAAATTTCTTGATAACAAACTATAGTTTTGGCAAGTCGGTTAGGACATCTACTTTGTTCATGACACAGAAAATTTTTCCAACCATTGTTTACAGACAGATTATTTCACTTATTTCCCTGACACCACCCTCAGAGGGCCTTCACCTCGTCCTTGTTGGTAGTCAAGCCTATCTATCACTGTAGTGTCGTCTGCAATCTTAATGATTGAGTTGGAGGCGTGCATGGCCACGCAGTCATGGTTGAACAGGGAGTACAGGAGAAGGCTGAGAACGCACCCTTGTGGGGCCCCCGTGTTGAGGATCAGCGGGGTGAAGATGTTGTTTCCTACCCTCACCACCTGGGGGCGGGCCGTCAAAGTCCAGGTCCCAGTTGCACAGGGCGGGGTCGAGACCCAGGGTCTCAAGCTTGATGACGAGTTTGGAGGGTACTATGGTGTTAAATGCTGAGCTGTTAAAGCCATGTCAGGAATTGTGAAACTGAGTTTAAATGTATTTGGCTAAGGTGTATGTAAACTTCTGACTTCAACTGTATGTACTGTTCAGAACCTACTGTTAGAACTATATACTGTTCAGAACCTACTGTTAGAACTATATACTGTTCAGAACCTACTGTTAGAACTATATACTGTTCAGAACCTACTGTTAGAACTATATACTGTTCAGAACCTACTGTTAGAACTATCTACTATTAGAACTAATATTAATAATAATATCTACTGTTCAGAACCTACTGTTAGAACTAATAGACTGTTCAGAACCTACTGTTCAGAACCTACTGTTAGAACTACTAGACTGTTCAGAACCTACTGTTAGAACTATCTACTGGTAGAACTAATAGTAATAATAATATCTACTGTTCAGAACCTACTGTTAGAACTAATAGACTGTTCAGAACCTACTGTTCAGAACCTACTGTTAGAACTACTAGACTGTTCAGAACCTACTGTTCAGAACCACCTACTGTTAGAACTACTAGACTGTTCAGAACCTACTGTTCAGAACCTACTGTTAGAACTACTAGACTGTTCAGAACCTACTGTTCAGAACCTACTGTTAGAACTACTAGACTGTTCAGAACCTACTGTTAGAACTACTAGACTGTTCAGAACCTACTGTTCAGAACCTACTGTTACAACTACTAGACTGTTCAGAACCTACTGTTAGAACTACTAGACTGTTCAGAACCTACTGTTAGAACTACTAGACTGTTCAGAACCTACTGTTCAGAACCTACTGTTAGAACTACTAGACTGTTCAGAACCTACTGTTCAGAACCTACTGTTAGAACTACTAGACTGTTCAGAACCTACTGTTAGAACTACTAGACTGTTCAGAACCTACTGTTCAGAACCTACTGTTAGAACTACTAGACTGTTCAGAACCTACTGTTAGAACTACTAGACTGTTCAGAACCTACTGTTAGAACTACTAGACTGTTCAGAACCTACTGTTCAGAACCTACTGTTAGAACTACTAGACTGTTCAGAACCTACTGTTAGAACTACTAGACTGTTCAGAACCTACTGTTCAGAACCTACTGTTAGAACTACTAGACTGTTCAGAACCTACTGTTAGAACTACTAGACTGTTCAGAACCTACTGTTAGAACTACTAGACTGTTCAGAACCTACTGTTCAGAACCTACTGTTAGAACTACTAGACTGTTCAGAACCTACTGTTCAGAACCTACTGTTAGAACTACTAGACTGTTCAGAACCTACTGTTAGAACTACTAGACTGTTCAGAACCTACTGTTCAGAACCTACTGTTAGAACTACTAGACTGTTCAGAACCTACTGTTAGAACTACTAGACTCTTCAGAACCTACTGTTAGAACTACTAGACTGTTCAGAACCTACTGTTCAGAACCTACTGTTAGAACTACTAGACCTTTCAGAACCTACTGTTAGAACTACTAGACTGTTCAGAACCTACTGTTAGAACTACTAGACTGTTCAGAACCTACTGTTCAGAACCTACTGTTAGAACTACTAGACTGTTCAGAACCTACTGTTCAGAACCTACTCTTAGAACTACTAGACAGTTCAGAACCTACTGTTCAGAACCTACTGTTAGAACTACTAGACTGTTCAGAACCTACTGTTAGAACTACTAGACTGTTCAGAACCTACTGTTAGAACTACTAGACTGTTCAGAACCTACTGTTCAGAACCTACTGTTAGAACTACTAGACTGTTCAGAACCTACTGTTCAGAACCTACTGTTCAGAACCTACTGTTAGAACTACTAGACTGTTCAGAACCTACTGTTAGAACTACTAGACTGTTCAGAACCTACTGTTAGAACTACTAGACTGTTCAGAACCTACTGTTAGAACTACTAGACTGTTCAGAACCTACTGTTAGAACTAATAGACTGTTCAGAACCTACTGTTAGAACTAATAGACTGTTCAGAACCTACTGTTAGAACTACTAGACTGTTCAGAACCTACTGTTAGAACTACTAGACTGTTCAGAACCTACTGTTAGAACTACTAGACTGTTCAGAACCTACTGTTCAGAACCTACTGTTAGAACTACTAGACTGTTCAGAACCTACTGTTCAGAACCTACTGTTAGAACTACTAGACTGTTCAGAACCTACTGTTCAGAACCTACTGTTAGAACTACTAGACTGTTCAGAACCTACTGTTCAGAACCTACTGTAGAACTATCTACTGTTCAGAACCTACTGTTAGAACTACTAGACTGTTCAGAACCTACTGTTCAGAACCTACTGTAGAACTATCTACTGTTCAGAACCTACTGTTCAGAACCTACTGTAGAACTATCTACTGTTCAGAACCTACTGTTCAGAACCTACTGTAGAACTATCTACTGTTCAGAACCTACTGTAGAACTATCTACTGTTCAGAACCTACTGTAGAACTATCTACTGTTCAGAACCTACTGTAGAACTATCTACTGTTCAGAACCTACTGTTAGAACTAATATACTGTTAGAACTATCTACTGTTCAGAACCTATTGTTACTCAATTCAGGAGGAAGCAAATAGGTGGTGGTGGTGGTGGTGGTGAGGATGATGATTGTGATGATGATTATGGTGGTGGTGATGTGTGTTGGACAGAGGTGGGTCCTGCCTCTATGATCGTGGGGAACCTGGTAGCAGGGAAGAGGATTGCTCAGGCCTGTGGGAGAGACGTGGCTCAACTAGAGGACAATGACCAGGCACGTAAGGTACAGATCATGCCTCCTCACCTTTCACCTGGACACACAGAGATATGTAAGGTACAGACCTTTCCTCTTCACCTTTCACCTGGACACACAGGTAACTTCTGTTCTGTGTGTATACTAAGGATCTCCTGGTTCTGTCTGTGTGTATACTAAGGATCTCCTGGTTCTGTCTGTCTGTATACTAAGGATCTCCTGGTTCTGTCTGTCTGTATACTAAGGATCTCCTGGTTCTGTCTGTCTGTATACTAAGGATCTCCTGGTTCTGTCTGTCTGTATACTAAGGATCTACTGGTTCTGTCTGTATACTGTATACTAAGGATCTCCTGGTTCTGTCTGTCTGTATACTAAGGATCTCCTGGTTCTGTCTGTCTGTATACTAAGGATCTCCTGGTTCTGTCTGTCTGTATACTAAGGATCTCCTGGTTCTGTCTGTCTGTATACTTAGTATCTCCTGGTTCTGTCTGTATACTGTATACTAAGGATCTCCTGGTTCTGTCTGTGTGTATACTAAGGATCTCCTGGTTCTGTCTGTGTGTATACTAAGGATCTCCTGGTTCTGTCTGTATACTGTATACTAAGGATCTCCTGGTTCTGTCTGTGTGTATACTAAGGATCTCCTGGTTCTGTCTGTCTGTATACTAAGGATCTCCTGGTTCTGTCTGTCTGTATACTAAGGATCTCCTGGTTCTGTCTGTCTGTATACTAAGGATCTCCTGGTTCTGTCTGTCTGTATACTAAGGATCTCCTGGTTCTGTCTGTGTGTATACTAAGGATCTCCTGGTTCTGTCTGTCTGTATACTAAGGATCTCCTGGTTCTGTCTGTGTGTATACTAAGGATCTCCTGGTTCTGTCTGTCTGTATACTAAGGATCTCCTGGTTCTGTCTGTCTGTATACTAAGGATCTACTGGTTCTGTCTGTCTGTATACTAAGGATCTCCTGGTTCTGTCTGTCTGTATACTAAGGATCTCCTGGTTCTGTCTGTGTGTATACTTAGTATCTCCTGGTTGTCTCCAATAGTTCCTGTACATGCAGGATGTTCTCCAGTGGAGAGCCCAGGCCACACCTGACCATCCCCTGTTCCTGGTGCTCAACGCCAAGGTACCTGCTTTGTCTCTTCTAAGACAGCTGCCAACACTTACCATAAGCATGCTGTCAATGTCTGCTCTGACACAGCCAACACTTACCATAGGCAGACTGTCAATGTCTGCTCTGACACAGCCAACTCTTACCATAGGCAGACTGTCAATGTCTGCTCTGACACAGCCAACACTTACCATAGGCAGACTGTCAATGTCTGCTCTGACACAGCCAACACTTACCATAGGCAGACTGTCAATGTCTGCTCTGACACAGCCAACTCTTACCATAGGCAGACTGTCAATGTCTGCTCTGACACAGCCAACACTTACCATAGGCAGACTGTCAATGTCTGCTCTGACACAGCCAACACTTACCATAGGCATGCTGTCAATGTCTGCTCTGACACAGCCAACACTTACCATAGGCAGACTGTCAATGTCTGCTCTGACACAGCCAGCACTTACCATAGGCAGACTGTCAATGTCTGCTCTGACACAGCCAGCACTTACCATAGGCAGACTGTCAATGTCTGCTCTGACACAGCCAGCACTTACCATAGGCAGACTGTCAATGTCTGCTCTGACACAGCCAGCACTTACCATAGGCAAGCTGTCAATGTCTGCTCTGACACAGCCAACTCTTACCATAGGCAGACTGTCAATGTCTGCTCTGACACAGCCAGCACTTACCATAGGCAGACTGTCAATGTCTGCTCTGACACAGCCAACTCTTACCATAGGCAGACTGTCAATGTCTGCTCTGACACAGCCAACTCTTACCATAGGCAGACTGTCAATGTCTGCTCTGACACAGCCAACACTTACCATAGGCAGACTGTCAATGTCTGCTCTGACACAGCCAACACTTACCATAGGCAGACTGTCAATGTCTGCTCTGACACAGCCAGCACTTACCATAGGCAGACTGTCAATGTCTGCTCTGACACAGCCAACACTTACCATAGGCAGACTGTCAATGTCTGCTCTGGTTGTTTTGTACTGTATTGAGTGTGTAAGGTGATTTGTAAATAATTGATTAACAGTGGTACCCTGATGTTGTTGTCCAGGGCACAGTGTCCAGCACTGCTTCCTGTCTGCAGCTGCAAAAGCGGGCGGAGCGTGTTGCCATGGCACTGATAGAGAAGGGACGCCTCAACCCCGGAGATCACGTAGCACTGGTTTACCCTCCAGGTAATTACACAAACTTCTAACCCCTGACCCCTGACCCTCTGATAATAGCTCTCCAGACTGTTATACATGCTACTTGTTCTCTGTTGGTATCTGATGGTCTCTAAATCAAATCAATTTGCATTGGTCACATACATGTGTTTAGCAGATGTTATTGCGGGTGTAGCGAAATGCCTGTGTTTCTAGCTCCGACAGTGCAGTAGTATCTAACAAGTAATATTTAACCATTTCAAAACAATACACACAAATCCAAAGTAAAGAAATATAATTAAGAATATGTAAATATATGAGATGAGTAATGTCTGAGCAGCATAGACTAAAAGAGAATAGAACAGTATATACATATGAGATGAGTAATGTCGGAGCAGCATAGACTAAAAGAGAATAGAACAGTATATACATATGAGATGAGTAATGTCGGAGCAGCATAGACTAAAAGAGAATAGAACAGTATATACATATGAGATGAGTAATGTCTGAGCAGCATAGACTAAAAGAGAATAGAACAGTATATACATATGAGATGAGTAATGTCGGAGCGGCATAGACTAAAAGAGAATAGAACAGTATATACATATGAGATGAGTAATGTCGGAGCGGTATAGACTAAAAGAGAATAGAACAGTATATACATATGAGATTAGTAATGTCGGAGCGGCATAGACTAAAAGAGAATAGAACAGTATATACATATGAGATGAGTAATGTCTGAGCGGCATAGACTAAAAGAGAATAGAACAGTATATACATATGAGATGAGTAATGTCAGAGCGGCATAGACTAAAAGAGAATAGAACAGTATATACATATGAGATGAGTAATGTCGGAGCGGCATAGACTAAAAGAGAATAGAACAGTATATACATATGAGATGAGTAATGTCTGAGCGGCATAGACTAAAAGAGAATAGAACAGTATATACATATGAGATGAGTAATGTCGGAGCGGCATAGACTAAAAGAGAATAGAACAGTATATACATATGAGATGAGTAATGTCGGAGCGGCATAGACTAAAAGAGAATAGAACAGTATATACATATGAGATTAGTAATGTCGGAGCGGCATAGACTAAAAGAGAATAGAACAGTATATACATATGAGATGAGTAATGTCGGAGCGGCATAGACTAAAAGAGAATAGAACAGTATATACATATGAGATGAGTAATGTCGGAGCGGCATAGACTAAAAGAGAATAGAACAGTATATACATATGAGATGAGTAATGTCGGAGCGGCATAGACTAAAAGAGAATAGAACAGTATATACATATGAGATGAGTAATGTCGGAGCGGCACAGACTAAAAGAGAATAGAACAGTATATACATATGAGATGAGTAATGTCGGAGCGGCATAGACTAAAAGAGAATAGAACAGTATATACATATGAGATGAGTAATGTCGGAGCGGCATAGACTAAAAGAGAATAGAACAGTATATACATATGAGATGAGTAATGTCGGAGCGGCATAGACTAAAAGAGAATAGAACAGTATATACATATGAGATGAGTAATGTCGGAGCGGCATAGACTAAAAGAGAATAGAACAGTATATACATATGAGATGAGTAATGTCGGAGCGGCACAGACTAAAAGAGAATAGAACAGTATATACATATGAGATGAGTAATGTCGGAGCGGCATAGACTAAAAGAGAATAGAACAGTATATACATATGAGATGAGTAATGTCGGAGCGGCATAGACTAAAAGAGAATAGAACAGTATATACATATGAGATGAGTAATGTCGGAGCGGCACAGACTAAAAGAGAATAGAACAGTATATACATATGAGATGAGTAATGTCGGAGCGGCATAGACTAAAAGAGAATAGAACAGTATATACATATGAGATTAGTAATGTCGGAGCGGCATAGACTAAAAGAGAATAGAACAGTATATACATATGAGATGAGTAATGTCGGAGCGGCATAGACTAAAAGAGAATAGAACAGTATATACATATGAGATGAGTAATGTCTGAGCGGCATAGACTAAAAGAGAATAGAACAGTATATACATATGAGATGAGTAATGTCGGAGCGGCATAGACTAAAAGAGAATAGAACAGTATATACATATGAGATGAGTAATGTCGGAGCGGCATAGACTAAAAGAGAATAGAACAGTATATACATATGAGATGAGTAATGTCGGAGCGGCATAGACTAAAAGAGAATAGAACAGTATATACATATGAGATGAGTAATGTCTGAGCGGCATAGACTAAAAGAGAAGAGAACAGTATATACATATGAGATGAGTAATGTCTGAGCGGCATAGACTAAAAGAGAATAGAACAGTATATACATATGAGATGAGTAATGTCTGAGCGGCATAGACTAAAAGAGAATAGAACAGTATATACATATGAGATGAGTAATGTCTGAGCGGCATAGACTAAAAGAGAATAGAACAGTATATACATATGAGATGAGTAATGTCTGAGCGGCATAGACTAAAAGAGAATAGAACAGTATATACATATGAGATGAGTAATGTCGGAGCGGCATAGACTAAAAGAGAATAGAACAGTATATACATATGAGATGAGTAATGTCGGAGCGGCATAGACTAAAAGAGAATAGAACAGTATATACATATGAGATGAGTAATGTCGGAGCGGCATAGACTAAAAGAGAATAGAACAGTATATACATATGAGATGAGTAATGTCGGAGCGGCATAGACTAAAAGAGAATAGAACAGTATATACATATGAGATGAGTAATGTCGGAGCGGCACAGACTAAAAGAGAATAGAACAGTATATACATATGAGATGAGTAATGTCGGAGCGGCACAGACTAAAAGAGAACAGTATATACATATGAGATGAGTAATGTCGGAGACTAAAAGGCAACAGACTAAATATGAGAATAGAACAAAAGTATATACATATGAGATGAGTAATGTCTGAGCGGCATAGACTAAAAGAGAATAGAACAGTATATACATATGAGATGAGTAATGTCTGGAGCGGCATAGACTAAAAGAGAATAGAACAGTATATACATATGAGATGAGTAATGTCGGAGCGGCATAGACTAAAAGAGAATAGAACAGTATATACATATGAGATGAGTAATGTCGGAGCGGCATAGACTAAAAGAGCAGTAGACTAAAAAAGAGAATAGAACAGTATATACATATGAGATGAGTAATGTCAGAGCGGCATAGACTAAAAGAGAATAGAACAGTATATACATATGAGATGAGTAATGTCAGAGCGGCATAGACTAAAAGAGAATAGAACAGTATATACATATGAGATTAGTAATGTCAGAGCGGCATAGACTAAAAGAGAATAGAACAGTATATACATATGAGATTAGTAATGTCAGAGCGGCATAGAGTAAAAGAGAATAGAACAGTATATACATATGAGATGAGTAATGTCAGAGCGGCATAGACTAAAAGAGAATAGAACAGTATATA
Source organism: Oncorhynchus nerka (assembly GCF_034236695.1). Taxonomy (NCBI): domain Eukaryota; kingdom Metazoa; phylum Chordata; class Actinopteri; order Salmoniformes; family Salmonidae; genus Oncorhynchus; species Oncorhynchus nerka. The sequence goes on from NC_088396.1 coordinate 58,711,692, forward strand.
CATATGAGATTAGTAATGTCGGAGCGGCATAGACTAAAAGAGAATAGAACAGTATATACATATGAGATGAGTAATGTCGGAGCGGCATAGACTAAAAGAGAATAGAACAGTATATACATATGAGATGAGTAATGTCGGAGCGGCATAGACTAAAAGAGAATAGAACAGTATATACATATGAGATGAGTAATGTCGGAGCGGCATAGACTAAAAGAGAATAGAACAGTATATACATATGAGATGAGTAATGTCGGAGCGGCATAGACTAAAAGAGAATAGAACAGTATATACATATGAGATGAGTAATGTCGGAGCGGCATAGACTAAAAGAGAATAGAACAGTATATACATATGAGATGAGTAATGTCGGAGCGGTATAGACTAAAAGAGAATAGAACAGTATATACATATGAGATGAGTAATGTCGGAGCGGCATAGACTAAAAGAGAATTGAACAGTATATACATATGAGATGAGTAATGTCGGAGCGGCATAGACTAAAAGAGAATAGAACAGTATATACATATGAGATGAGTAATGTCGGAGCGGCATAGACTAAAAGAGAATAGAACAGTATATACATATGAGATGAGTAATGTCGGAGCGGCATAGACTAAAAGAGAATAGAACAGTATATACATATGAGATGAGTAATGTCAGAGCGGCATAGACTAAAAGAGAATAGAACAGTATATACATATGAGATTAGTAATGTCAGAGCGGCATAGACTAAAAGAGAATAGAACAGTATATACATATGAGATTAGTAATGTCAGAGCGGCATAGACTAAAAGAGAATAGAACAGTATATACATATGAGATTAGTAATGTCAGAGCGGCATAGAGTAAAAGAGAATAGAACAGTATATACATATGAGATGAGTAATGTCGGAGCGGCATAGACTAAAAGAGAATAGAACAGTATATACATATGAGATTAGTAATGTCAGAGCGGCATAGACTAAAAGAGAATAGAACAGTATATACATATGAGATTAGTAATGTCAGAGCGGCATAGACTAAAAGAGAATAGAACAGTATATACATATGAGATTAGTAATGTCAGAGCGGCATAGAGTAAAAGAGAATAGAACAGTATATACATATGAGATGAGTAATGTCGGAGCGGCATAGACTAAAAGAGAATAGAACAGTATATACATATGAGATTAGTAATGTCGGAGCGGCATAGACTAAAAGAGAATAGAACAGTATATACATATGAGATGAGTAATGTCGGAGCGGCATAGACTAAAAGAGAATAGAACAGTATATACATATGAGATGAGTAATGTCGGAGCGGCATAGACTAAAAGAGAATAGAACAGTATATACATATGAGATGAGTAATGTCGGAGCGGCATAGACTAAAAGAGAATAGAACAGTATATACATATGAGATGAGTAATGTCGGAGCGGCATAGACTAAAAGAGAATAGAACAGTATATACATATGAGATGAGTAATGTCGGAGCGGCATAGACTAAAAGAGAATAGAACAGTATATACATATGAGATGAGTAATGTCAGAGCGGCATAGACTAAAAGAGAATAGAACAGTATATACATATGAGATTAGTAATGTCAGAGCGGCATAGACTAAAAGAGAATAGAACAGTATATACATATGAGATTAGTAATGTCAGAGCGGCATAGACTAAAAGAGAATAGAACAGTATATACATATGAGATTAGTAATGTCAGAGCGGCATAGAGTAAAAGAGAATAGAACAGTATATACATATGAGATGAGTAATGTCGGAGCGGCATAGACTAAAAGAGAATAGAACAGTATATACATATGAGATTAGTAATGTCGGAGCGGCATAGACTAAAAGAGAATAGAACAGTATATACATATGAGATGAGTAATGTCGGAGCGGCATAGACTAAAAGAGAATAGAACAGTATATACATATGAGATGAGTAATGTCGGAGCGGCATAGACTAAAAGAGAATAGAACAGTATATACATATGAGATGAGTAATGTCGGAGCGGCATAGACTAAAAGAGAATAGAACAGTATATACATATGAGATGAGTAATGTCGGAGCGGCATAGACTAAAAGAGAATAGAACAGTATATACATATGAGATGAGTAATGTCGGAGCGGCATAGACTAAAAGAGAATAGAACAGTATATACATATGAGATGAGTAATGTCGGAGCGGTATAGACTAAAAGAGAATAGAACAGTATATACATATGAGATGAGTAATGTCGGAGCGGCATAGACTAAAAGAGAATTGAACAGTATATACATATGAGATGAGTAATGTCGGAGCGGCATAGACTAAAAGAGAATAGAACAGTATATACATATGAGATGAGTAATGTCGGAGCGGCATAGACTAAAAGAGAATAGAACAGTATATACATATGAGATGAGTAATGTCGGAGCGGCATAGACTAAAAGAGAATAGAACAGTATATACATATGAGATGAGTAATGTCAGAGCGGCATAGACTAAAAGAGAATAGAACAGTATATACATATGAGATTAGTAATGTCAGAGCGGCATAGACTAAAAGAGAATAGAACAGTATATACATATGAGATTAGTAATGTCAGAGCGGCATAGACTAAAAGAGAATAGAACAGTATATACATATGAGATTAGTAATGTCAGAGCGGCATAGAGTAAAAGAGAATAGAACAGTATATACATATGAGATGAGTAATGTCGGAGCGGCATAGACTAAAAGAGAATAGAACAGTATATACATATGAGATTAGTAATGTCAGAGCGGCATAGACTAAAAGAGAATAGAACAGTATATACATATGAGATTAGTAATGTCAGAGCGGCATAGACTAAAAGAGAATAGAACAGTATATACATATGAGATTAGTAATGTCAGAGCGGCATAGAGTAAAAGAGAATAGAACAGTATATACATATGAGATGAGTAATGTCGGAGCGGCATAGACTAAAAGAGAATAGAACAGTATATACATATGAGATTAGTAATGTCGGAGCGGCATAGACTAAAAGAGAATAGAACAGTATATACATATGAGATGAGTAATGTCGGAGCGGCATAGACTAAAAGAGAATAGAACAGTATATACATATGAGATGAGTAATGTCGGAGCGGCATAGACTAAAAGAGAATAGAACAGTATATACATATGAGATGAGTAATGTCGGAGCGGCATAGACTAAAAGAGAATAGAACAGTATATACATATGAGATGAGTAATGTCGGAGCGGCATAGACTAAAAGAGAATAGAACAGTATATACATATGAGATGAGTAATGTCGGAGCGGCATAGACTAAAAGAGAATAGAACAGTATATACATATGAGATGAGTAATGTCGGAGCGGTATAGACTAAAAGAGAATAGAACAGTATATACATATGAGATGAGTAATGTCGGAGCGGCATAGACTAAAAGAGAATTGAACAGTATATACATATGAGATGAGTAATGTCGGAGCGGCATAGACTAAAAGAGAATAGAACAGTATATACATATGAGATGAGTAATGTCGGAGCGGCATAGACTAAAAGAGAATAGAACAGTATATACATATGAGATGAGTAATGTCGGAGCGGCATAGACTAAAAGAGAATAGAACAGTATATACATATGAGATGAGTAATGTCGGAGCGGCATAGACTAAAAGAGAATAGAACAGTATATACATATGAGATGAGTAATGTCGGAGCGGCATAGACTAAAAGAGAATAGAACAGTATATACATATGAGATTAGTAATGTCGGAGCGGTATAGACTAAAAGAGAATAGAACAGTATATACATATGAGATGAGTAATGTCGGAGCGGCATAGACTAAAAGAGAATAGAACAGTATATACATATGAGATTAGTAATGTCGGAGCGGCATAGACTAAAAGAGAATAGAACAGTATATACATATGAGATGAGTAATGTCGGAGCGGTATAGACTAAAAGAGAATAGAACAGTATATACATATGAGATGAGTAATGTCGGAGCGGCATAGACTAAAAGAGAATAGAACAGTATATACATATGAGATGAGTAATGTCGGAGCGGCATAGACTAAAAGAGAATAGAACAGTATATACATATGAGATGAGTAATGTCGGAGCGGCATAGACTAAAAGAGAATAGAACAGTATATACATATGAGATGAGTAATGTCGGAGCGGCATAGACTAAAAGAGAATAGAACAGTATATACATATGAGATGAGTAATGTCGGAGCGGTATAGACTAAAAGAGAATAGAACAGTATATACATATGAGATGAGTAATGTCGGAGCGGCATAGACTAAAAGAGAATTGAACAGTATATACATATGAGATGAGTAATGTCGGAGCGGCATAGACTAAAAGAGAATAGAACAGTATATACATATGAGATGAGTAATGTCGGAGCGGCATAGACTAAAAGAGAATAGAACAGTATATACATATGAGATGAGTAATGTCGGAGCGGCATAGACTAAAAGAGAATAGAACAGTATATACATATGAGATGAGTAATGTCAGAGCGGCATAGACTAAAAGAGAATAGAACAGTATATACATATGAGATTAGTAATGTCAGAGCGGCATAGACTAAAAGAGAATAGAACAGTATATACATATGAGATTAGTAATGTCAGAGCGGCATAGACTAAAAGAGAATAGAACAGTATATACATATGAGATTAGTAATGTCAGAGCGGCATAGAGTAAAAGAGAATAGAACAGTATATACATATGAGATGAGTAATGTCGGAGCGGCATAGACTAAAAGAGAATAGAACAGTATATACATATGAGATTAGTAATGTCGGAGCGGCATAGACTAAAAGAGAATAGAACAGTATATACATATGAGATGAGTAATGTCGGAGCGGCATAGACTAAAAGAGAATAGAACAGTATATACATATGAGATGAGTAATGTCGGAGCGGCATAGACTAAAAGAGAATAGAACAGTATATACATATGAGATGAGTAATGTCGGAGCGGCATAGACTAAAAGAGAATAGAACAGTATATACATATGAGATGAGTAATGTCGGAGCGGCATAGACTAAAAGAGAATAGAACAGTATATACATATGAGATGAGTAATGTCGGAGCGGCATAGACTAAAAGAGAATAGAACAGTATATACATATGAGATGAGTAATGTCGGAGCGGCATAGACTAAAAGAGAATAGAACAGTATATACATATGAGATGAGTAATGTCGGAGCGGTATAGACTAAAAGAGAATAGAACAGTATATACATATGAGATGAGTAATGTCGGAGCGGCATAGACTAAAAGAGAATTGAACAGTATATACATATGAGATGAGTAATGTCGGAGCGGCATAGACTAAAAGAGAATAGAACAGTATATACATATGAGATGAGTAATGTCGGAGCGGCATAGACTAAAAGAGAATAGAACAGTATATACATATGAGATGAGTAATGTCGGAGCGGCATAGACTAAAAGAGAATAGAACAGTATATACATATGAGATGAGTAATGTCGGAGCGGCATAGACTAAAAGAGAATAGAACAGTATATACATATGAGATGAGTAATGTCGGAGCGGCATAGACTAAAAGAGAATAGAACAGTATATACATATGAGATTAGTCATGTCGGAGCGGTATAGACTAAAAGAGAATAGAACAGTATATACATATGAGATGAGTAATGTCGGAGCGGCATAGACTAAAAGAGAATAGAACAGTATATACATATGAGATTAGTAATGTCGGAGCGGCATAGACTAAAAGAGAATAGAACAGTATATACATATGAGATGAGTAATGTCGGAGCGGTATAGACTAAAAGAGAATAGAACAGTATATACATATGAGATGAGTAATGTCTGAGCGGCATAGACTAAAAGAGAATAGAACAGTATATACATATGAGATGAGTAATGCAAAATATGTGAACATTATTAAAGTGGCCAATGATTTCAAGTCTGTAGGGCAGCAGCATCTAATGTGCTAGTGATGGCTGTTTAACAGTCTGATGGCCTTGAGATCAAAGCTGTTTTTCATTCTCTCGGTCCCTGCTTTGATGCACCTGTACTGACCTCACCTTCTGGATGATAGCGGGGTGAACAGGCAGTGGCTCGGGTGGTTGATGTCCTTGATTATCTTTTTGGCCTTCCTGTGACATCGGGTGGTGTAGGTGTCCTGGAGGGCAGGTAGTTTTCCTCCGGTGATGTGTTGGGAAGACGGCACCACCCTCTGGAGAGCCCTGCGGTTGCGAGCTGTGCAGTTGCCATACCAGGCGGTGATACATCCTGACAGGATGCTCTCAATGGTGCATCTGTAAAAGGGGGTTGAGGGTTTTCGGTGTCAAGACAAATTGCTTAAGCCTCCTAAGGTTGAAGAGGCGCTGTTGCGCCTTCTTCACCACACTGTCTGTGTGGCTGGACCATTTCAGTTTGTCAGTGATGTGTACGCCAATGAACTTGACACTTTCCACCTGCTCCACTGCGGTCCCGTCGATGTGGACAGGGTGGTGCTCCCTCTGCTTTTTCCTGAAGTCCACAATCGTCTCTTTTTGTTGACGTTGAATGAGAGGTTGTTTTCCTGCCACCACACTCCCAAGGCCCTCACCACCTCCCGGTAGGCTGTCTTGTCATTGTTGTAATCAGGCCTAGTACTGTAGTGTCGTCTGCAAACTTGATGATTGAGTTGGAGGCATGCGTGGCCATGCATTCATGGGTGAACAGGGAGTACAGGAGGAGGCTGAGCACAGTGTTGAGGATCAGCAGTGTGCTGAGGTGTTTCCTACCTTCACCACTTGGGGGTGGCCCATCAGGAAGTCCAGGGACCCAGTCCAGGACACAGTTGCACAGGGCGGGGTTCAGACCCAGGGCCTAATGATGAGCTTGGAGGGTACTATGGCGTTGAATGCTGAGCTATAGTCAATGCACAGCATTCTTATTTGGGTCTAATCTTCTTTACTGGGCTCTAGTGTTCTCTACTGGGCTCTGGTGTTCTCTACTGAGCTCTACTGGTCTCTGGTGTTCTCTACTGGTCTCTACTGGGCTCTGGTGTTCTCTACTGAGCTCTACTGGTCTCTGGTGTTCTCTACTGGTCTCTACTGGGCTCTGGTGTTCTCTACTGAGCTCTACTGGTCTCTGGTGTTCTCTACTGAGCTCTACTGGTCTCTGGTGTTCTCTACTGGGCTTTAAAGCCCAGTGCAGATACATAAGATGTGACTCAACGGTCTTAAGGAGAATTTGAACAGTCAATCTCATGACGTTTTAGAACATCTCATGTTGTCTGTTGGAGTTTTGAGATAATCTAGTTAGACAAGCAGCTACCAAAGGGAGACAAGCAGAGACACACACGAGCAGCGAGCTCCAAACTGCTTCTGGAAGCAATGTCAGCACAAGACTGACCTCAACCCCATCGAACACCTTTGGGATGAATTGTGTCACAAACCGGCTCAAAGCCCGTAACAAAAGGGAGACCACGTGGAGATAAGGAGTAACAAAACATATATTTATTAAATAAAGTAAACTAAGTACAATATACAATGGTGTGTGTAATCAGTAGTGTGAGTGTTTTGCATGCATGAATGTGATAATGCAGGGTGTTGAAAGGTGCCAAAGCAAACAACCAAAAGCCACCAAGATGCACAACAAAATCTGTAAAGGTGTCTGCATGGAGAGAGTCTCCATGAATGGGGAAGTGGTGTATTTATCCTGGGAGACACCTGGCCCAGGTGTGTCTACATGGAGAGAGTCTCCTCCATGAATGGGGAAGTGGTGTATTTATCCTGGGAGACACCGGGCCCAGGTGTGTCTGCATGGAGAGAGTCTCCTCCATGAATGGGGAAGTGGTGTATTTATCCTGGGAGACACCGGGCCCAGGTGTGTCTGCATGGAGAGAGTCTCCTCCATGAATGGGGAAGTGGTGTATTTATCCTGGGAGACACCGGGCCCAGGTGTGTCTGCATGGAGAGAGTCTCCTCCATGAATGGGGAAGTGGTGTATTTATGCTGGGAGACACCGGGCCCAGGTGTGTCTGCATGGAGAGAGTCTCCTCCATGAATGGGGAAGTGGTGTATTTATGCTGGGAGACACCGGGCCCAGGTGTCTGCATGGAGAGAGTCTCCTCCATGAATGGGGAAGTGGTGTATTTATGCTGGGAGACACCGGGCCCAGGTGTGTCTGCATGGAGAGAGTCTCCTCCATGAATGGGGAAGTGGTGTATTTATCCTGGGAGACACCGGGCCCAGGTGTGTCAGCATGGAGAGAGTCTCCTCCATGAATGGGGAAGTGGTGTATTTATGCTGGGACACACCGGACCCAGGTGTTTCCCATGTAGCTGACGACCCTCCCAACTCCGCCCAACGGCATCCTAATAAGGAAACAAGAACAAAGAGAGAATACGGCAGACAGAGTGGGCTGGTCGTCACAATTGGAACGCCAACTGTGAGCCTGGCCTAATCACTCAACCTCAAGCAATGTTCCAACATCTAGTGGAACGCTTTACCAGAAGAGTGGAGGCTGTTATAGCAGCAATGTTCCAACATCTAGTGGAAAGCTTTCCCAGAAGAGTGGAGGCTGTTATAGCAGCAATGTTCCAACATCTAGTGGAAAGCTTTCCCAGAAGAGTTGAGGCTGTTATAGCAGCAATGTTCCAACATCTAGTGGAAAGCTTTCCCAGAAGAGTTGAGGCTGTTATAGCAGCAAAGGGGGGACCGACTCCATATTAATGCCCATGATTGTGGAATGAGATGTTGGACAAGTATGTCCACGTACTTTTGGTCATGTAGTGTTGCTAGCCTGGCATGCTGACCTTTCTAACAAGACAAAAACTGTACCCTGTTTCTGGTGCATGTATTTGTTACAACAAGTGGCAACTTTTGTCAAAGTTTCCTCATGTTAATGTAAAGAGGCACCCTTACTGTGGAAACAGTCTCAACTGCACGTCTTGTCTTGATTTGAACTGGGTTTAATGGTCTCTAATGGTCTCTTTGCCCTTGTCTCTCTCCAGGTATTGACCTGATCGCTACGTTCTATGGGTGTCTGTACGCTGGCTGTGTTCCTGTCACCGTCAGACCCCCTCATCCTCAGAACCTGGCCACCACCCTCCCCACCGTCAAGATGATTGTAGAGGTACACAGCTCTCACTAACATGGCCGAGCCTAATCTCACTAACATGGCCTAGCTTAATCTCACTAACATGGCCTAGCCTAATCTCACTAACATGGCCTAGCCTAATCTCACTAACATGGCCTAGCTTAATCTCACTAACATGGCCTAGCCTAATCTCACTAACATGGCCTAGCCTAATCTCACTAACATGGCCTAGCCTAATCTCACTAACATGGCCTAGCCTAATCTCACTAACATGGCCTAGCCTAATGTCACTAACATGGCCTAGCCTAATCTCACTAACATGGCCTAGCTTCATCTCACTAACATGGCCTAGCGTAATCTCACTAACATGGCCTAGCGTAATCTCACCAGTATGGTCTAGCCTAATCTCGCCAGAATAACCTCGCCTAATCTCGCCAGAATAGCCTCGCCTAATCTCGCCAGAATAGCCTCGCCTAATCTCGCCAGAATAGCCTAGCCTAATCTCGCCAGCATGGCCTAGCCTAATCTCGCCAGCATGGCCTAGCCTAATCTCGCCAGCATGGCCTAGCCTAATCTCGCCAGAATGGCCTAGCCTAATCTAGCCAGAATAGCCTAATCTCGCCAGAATAGCCTCGCCTAATCTCGCCAGAATGGCCTAATCTCGTCAGAATGGCCTAATCTCGCCAGAATGGCCTAATCTCGCCAGAATGGCCTAGCCTAATCTCGCCAGAATGACCTAGCCTAATCTCGCCAGAATGGCCTCGCCTAATGTCGCCAGAATGGCCTGATCTCGCCAGAATGGCCTCGCCTAATGTCGCCAGAATGGCCTGATCTTGCCAGAATGGCCTCGCCTAATCTCGCCAGAATGGCCTAGCCTAATCTCGCCAACATGACCTAGCCTAATCTCCTAGCCTAATCTCGCCAACATGACCTAGCCTAATCTCCTAGCCTAATCTCGACAACATGACCTAGCCTAATCACGCCAGAATGGCCTAGCCTAATCTCGTCAGAATGGCCTAGCCTAATCTCGCCAGAATGGCCTAACCTAATCTCGCCAACATGACCTAGCCTAATCTCGCCAATATGGCCTAGCCTAATCTTGCTAACATGGGCTAGCCTAATATCCTAGCCTAATCTCGCCAGAATGGCCTAGCCTAATCTCGCCAACATGGCCTAGCCTAATCTCGCCAACATGGCCTAGCCTAATCTCGCCAACATGGCCTAGCCTAATCTCGACAACATGACCTAGCCTAATCTCGCCAGAATGGGGTAGCCTAATCTCGCCAGAATGGCCTAGCCTAATCTCGCCAACGTGACCTAGCCTAATCTCGACAACATGACCTAGCCTAATCTCGACAACATGACCTAGCCTAATCTCGACAACATGACCTAGCCTAATCTCGCCAGAATGGGGTAGCCTAATCTCGCCAGAATGGCCTAGCCTAATCTCGCCAGAATGGCCTAGCCTAATCTCGCCAGAATGGCCTAGCCTAATCTCGCCAACATGGCCTAGCCTAATCTCGCTAATATTAGAGTAATCTCGCCAGAATAGCCTAATCTCGCCAGCATGGCCTAGCCTAATCTCGCCAACATGGCCTAGCCTAATCTCGCCAACATGGCCTAGCCTAATCTCGCCAACATGGCCTAGCCTAATCTCGCCAACATGGCCTAGCCTAATCTCACTAACATGGCCTAGCCTAATCGCCTAGCCTTATCTCGCCAACATGGCCTAGCCTAATCTCGCCAACATGGCCTAGCCTAATCTCCTAGCCTTATCTCGCCAACATGGCCTAGCCTAATCTCGCCAACATGGCCTAGCCTAATCTCGCCAACATGGCCTAGCCTAATCTCGCCAACATGGCCTAGCCTAATCTCACTAACATGGCCTAGCCTAATCTCCTAGCCTTATCTCGCCAACATGGCCTAGCCTAATCTCGCCAACATGGCCTAGCCTAATCTCGCCAACATGGCCTAGCCTAATCTCCTAGCCTTATCTCGCCAACATGGCCTAGCCTAATCTCGCCAACACGGCCTAGCCTAATCTCGCTAATATTAGAGTAATTATCAATCATTTTACCCACTGTCAAGAAGATGGTAGAGGTACACAGCTGTCACTAACATAACTATGGGTGACTTCGGCGATGTCATTTACAAAATAGCCTCCAACACTCTACTCAGCAAATTGGATGCAGTCTATCACAGTGCCATCCGTTTTGTCACCAAAGCCCCATTTTGTTATGGCTGCAATCCCAATACCGGGATCGATATGACAACTACCAGTGAAAATAGAGAGCGCCAAATTCAAACCACAGAAATCTCATAATTACAATTCCTAAAACATACATGTGTTTTATATCATTTTAAAGGTAATCCTGTTGTTAATCCCACCAACGTGTCCGATTTCAAATAGGCTTTTCAGCGAAAGCACTACAAACGATTATGTTAGGTCTCCACCAAAACCACAATAAGCACAGCCATTTTCCAAAAAGCAGAAATAAAGATAAAATGAATCACTAACCTTGAATTATCTTCATCAGATGACACTCATAGGACTTCATGTTACACAATACATGCATGTTTTGTTTGATAAAGTTCATATTTATATAAATAAATCTGAGTTTACATTGGCTTATTAGATTCACTAGTTCCAAAAACATCAAGTGATTTTGCATAGCCACATCGTTTCAACAGAAATGCTCATCATAAATGTAGATGGTAATATAAGTTATACATATGGAATGATAGATATACCTCTCCTTAATGCAACCACTGTGTCAGATTTTTAAAAAAGTTTACGGAGAAAGCAACCCATGCAATAATCTCAGAACAGAAGCCAAATTAGCCGCCATGTTGGAGTCAACAGAAACCAGAAAATACATGATAAATGTTTCCTTACCTTTGATGAACTTCATCAGAATGCAGTCCTAGGAATCCCAGGTCCACAATAAATGCTTGATTTGTTCGAAAATGTCTGTTATTTATGTCCAATTAGCTACTTTGGTTAGCGCATTTGGTTAACAATTCCAAAGTCACAAAGCGCGTCTACTATAACGTGACGAAATGTCCAAAAGTTCCGTAACAGTCAGTAGAAACATGTCAAACGATGTACTGAATCAATCTTTAGAATGTTGTTTACATATATCTTGAAGAATGTTTCAACTGGTGAATTAGAATGACTTCTAATGACCGGTGGAACACAGGTCCTTCCCCTGTGAACGTGCATGGTGTAAGAATGGTCAACTCGTGGCACTGGTGACTATTTCCTGTGTCATTCGACCCCCCTTCACATTAGAGTCATCAGAAAACTTTCTATTGACTGTTGACATCTAGTGGAAGGCGTAGGAAGTGAAAACACATCCATATCTTGCTGTAATTTCAATGAGAAGCTTGGTTGAAAATCTGCCACCCCCAGAAAAGAAAACAACAGGAAGTGGAATTTCTCAGGTTTTTGCCTGCTATATGAGTTCTGTTATACTCACAGACATAATTCAAACAGTTTTAGAAACTTCAGAGTGTTTTCTATCCAATACTAATAATGATATGCATATAATAGCAACTGAGACTGAGGAGCTGGCCGTTTACAATGGGCACCTTTTCATCCAAGCTACTCAATACTGCCCCTACAGCCATAAAAAGATAAACTACCCACCACTGCGACCTGTATGCTCTCCTTGGCTGGCCCTCGCTTCATATTCGTCGCCAAACCCACTGGCTCCAGGTCATCTATAAGTCTTTGCTAGGTAAAGCCCCGCCTTATCTCAGCTCACTGGTCACCATAGCAACACCCACCCGTAGCACGCGCTCCAGCAGGTATATTTCACTGGTCACCCCCAAAGCCAATTCCTCCATTGGCCGTCTTTCCTTCCAGTTCTCTGCTGCCAATGACTGGAACGAACTGCAAAAATTGCTGAAGCTGGATACTCATATCTCCCTCACTAGCTTTAAGCACCAGCTGTCAGAGTAGCTCACAGATCACTGCACCTGTACATAGCCCATCTGTAAATAGCCCATCTACCTACCTCATTCCCATACTGTTGTTTATTTATTTATTTATTCTCCTTTGCACCCCAGTATCTCTACTTGCACACTCATCTTCTGCACATCTATCACTTCAGTGTTTAATTGCTATATTGTAATTATTTCGCCACGGTATATAGACTTTTTTTGTGTTATTGACTGTGTTTGTTTGTTCCATGTGTAACTGTGTTGTTTGTGTCACTGCTTTGCTTTATCTTGGTCAGGTCGCAATTGTAAATGAGAAGTTGTTCTCAACCTTACCTGGTTAAATAAAGGTGAAATAACCCAAATAACACTGTGTGACAGGTCAGTAAATCGGTGTGTATCCTGACCACCCAAGCAATAATGAAGCTGTTGAAGTCCAAAGAGGCTGCGGCTGCTGTGGACGTCAAGTCATGGCCGATGGTACTGGACACAGGTAACAAACCCTCATTTTACTCAAATCTAATTGTATAAGTCACATGCGCCGAATACAACCGGTGTAGACCTTACAGTGAAATGCTTACTTACGTGCCCTTAACCAACAATGCAGTTTATAAAAAAACATAAGAAATAAACAAGTCATTAAAGAGCAAAATAATAATAGCGAGACTATATACAGGGGGTACCGGTACAGAGTCAATGTGGAGGCTGTATACAGGTAGTACCGGTACAGAGTCAATATGGAGGCTATATACAGGGGGTACCGGTACAGAGTCAATGTGGAGGCTATATACAGGGGGTACCGGTACAGAGTCAATGTGGAGTCTATATACAGGGGGTACCGGTACAGAGTCAATGTGGAGGCTGTATACAGGTAGTACCGGTACAGAGTCAATATGGAGGCTATATACAGGGGGTACCGGTACAGAGTCAATGTGGAGGCTATATACAGGGGGTACCGGTACAGAGTCAATGTGGAGGCTATATACAGGGGGTACCGGTACAGAGTCAATGTGGAGGCTATATACAGGGGGTACCGGTACAGAGTCAATGTGGAGGCTATATACAGTGTAGGAGGCATAGTCTGGGCAGCCATTTGATTAGATGTTCAGGAGTCTTATATCTTGGGGGTAGAAGCTGTTTAGAAGCCTCTTGAACCAAGACTTGGCTCTCCCGTACTGCTTGATGTGTGGTAGTAGAGAGAACAGTCTATGACTAGGGTGACTGGAGTCTTTGACAATTTTTAGGGTCTTCCTCTAACACCGCCTGGTATAGATGTCCCGGATGGCAGGAAGCTTGGCCCCAGTGATGTACTGGGCTGTTCGCACTACCCTCTATAGGGTCTTCCTCTGACACCGCCTGGTATAGAGGTCCTGGATGGCAGGAAGCTTGGCCCCAGTGATGTACTGGGCCATTCTCACTACCCTCTGTAATGCCTTGCAGTCAGAGGCCGAGCAGTTGACATACCAGGTAGTGATGCTCTCGATGGTGCAGCTGTAGAACCTTTTGAGGATCTGAGGACCCATGCCAAATCTTTTCAGTCTCCTGATGGGGAATAGGTTTTGTCGTGCTCTCTTCACAACTGTCTTGGTGTGCTTGGACCATGTTAGTTTGTTGGAGATGTGGACACCAAGGAACTTGAAGCTCTCAACCTGCTCTACTGCAGCTCCGAGAATGAGAATGGGGACGTGCTTGATCCTCTTTTTCCTGTAGTCCACAGTCATCTCCTTTGTCTTGATCACGTTGAGGGAGAGGTTGTTGTCCTGGCACCACACGGCCAGGTCTCTGACTTCCTCCCTATAGGCTGTCTCGTCATTGTCGGTGATCAGGCCTACCACTGTTGTGTCATCGAGCAAACTTAATGATGGTGTTGGAGTTTGTGCCTGGCCATGCAGTCATGTGTGAACAGGGAGTAAAGGAGGGAACTGAGCACGCACCCCTGAGGGGCCCCTGTGTTGAGGATCAGTGTGGCGGATGTGTTGTTACCTACCCTCACCACCTGGGGGCGGCCCGTCAAGAAGTCCAGGATCCAGTTGCAGAGGGAGGTGTTTAGTCCTAGGTTACAGAGATTGTTGATGAGCTTTGAGGGCACTATATGGTGTTGAACGCTGAGCTGTAGTCAATGAATAGCATTCTCACATATCCAGATGGGAAAGGGCAAAAGAGATTGCATCAAATGTTGGGGCGGTATGCAAATTGGAGTGGGTCTAGGGTTTCTGGGATAATGGTGTTGATGTGAGCCATGGCCAGGCTTTCAAAGCACTTCATGGCTACAGATGTGAGTGCTACGGGTCGGTAGTCAGCTTGAAACATGTTGGTATTACAGACTCGGACAGAAAGAGGTTGAAAATGTCAGTGAAGACACTTGCCAGTTGGTCAGCGCATGCTCACAGTGCACGTCCTGGTAATCCGTCTGGCCCTGCGGCCTTGTGAATGTTGACCTGTTTAAAGCTCTTACTCACATCGGCTGCAGAGAGCTTCATCACAGTCTTCAGGAACAGCTGGTGTTCTCATGCATGTTTCAGTGTTATTTGCCTCGAAGCGAGCGTAGAAGTCTGGTAGGCTCGTGTCACTGGGCAGCTCTCGGCTGTGCTTCCCTTTGTATTCTGTAATGGTTTGCAAGCCCTGCCACATCTCTCAGAGCCGGTGTAGTACGATTCAATCTTTGTCCTGTATTGATGGTTCGTCGGAGGGCATAGCAGGATTTCTTATATTTATTTATTTTATTTATCCGTTATTTTACCAGGTAAGTTGACTGAGAATTTGCAGCAATGACCTGGGGAATAGTTACAGGGAAGAGGATGGGGATGAATGAGCCAATTGTAAACTGGGGATTATTAGGTGACCGTGATGGTTTGATGGCCAGATTGGGGATTTAGCCAGGACACCGGGGTTAACACCCCTACTCTTACGATAAGTGCCATGGGATCTTTTAATGACCGCTGAGAGTCAGGACACCCGTTTAACGTCCCATCCGAAAGACGGCACCCTACACAGGGCAGTGTCCCCAATCACTGGCCTGGGGCATTGGGATATTTTTTAGACCAGAGGAAAGAGTGCCTCCTACTGGCCCTCCAACACCACTTCCAGCAGCATCTGGTCTCCCATCCAGGGACTGACCAGGACCAACCCAGCAGTGGTATGCAGGGTGGTATGCTGCTGGCAAATAAGCTTCCAGGTTAGAGTCCCACTCCTTGAGGCCGGCAGGTCTAGCCTTTAGCTCAGTGTGGATGTTGCCTGTAATCCATGGCTTCTGGTTGGGGTATGTACGTACGGTCACTGTGGGGACGAAGTTATCGATGCACTTATTGATGAAGCCAGTGACTGATGTGGTGTACTCCTCAAAGCCATCGTAGGAATCTCTGAACATGTTCCATTCTGTGCTAGCAAAACAGTCCTGTAGCTTAGCATCTGCTTCATCAGTCCACTTTTTTATTGATCTAGTCACTGGTGCTTCCTGCTTAAATTTCAGCTTGTAAGCAGGAATCAGGAGGATAGAGTTATGGTCAGATTTGCCAAATGGAGGGTGAGGGAGAGCTTTATGAGTCTCTGTGTGTGGTGTATAGGTAGCCCAGAGTGTTTTTCTGGTTGCACATTTTAACATGCTGATTTGTTTCCCTGCATTAAATTCCCCGGCCACTAGGAGCGCCGCCTCTGGGTTTTCATGTTTGCTTATGGCTCATTCAAGGCTGTATTAGTGCCAGCCTCTGACTGTGGTAAAACCGCAACGAAAAATACAGATAAACTCTCTAGGTAGATTGTGGGGTCTACAGCTTTTCCTGAGATACTCTACCTCAGGCGAGCAATAGTTCGAGACTTCCTTAGATATCGTACACCAACTGTTATTTACAAAAAATACATATACCGCCTCCCCTTGTCTTACCAGACGCCGCTGTTCTATCCTGCCGGTACATCTTATAACCAGCCAGCTGTATGTTGGTATTGTCGTCGTTCAGCCACGACTCCGTGAAGGATAAGATACTACAGTTTTGAATGTCCCGTTGGTAATTCTCCAAAGATTGCACGTTATCTAGCAGAAAGGAAGGAAGTGGGGGTTTATTAAATCGCCTACGAATTCTCAAAAGGCAGCCCGCACTGTGGCCCCTTGTTCTCTGCTGCCTCTTCATGCAAATCACGGGGATCTGGGCCTGTTCCCTTGGAAAGCAGTGTATCATTCGCGTCGGGCTCGTCGGACTTGTTAAAGGAAAAAAAGGATTCTGCCAGTCTGTGGTGAGTAATCGCAGTCCTGAGAGACGGTAGCGGCAACATTATAAATTACAAAATAAGTTACAAAATAACACAAATAAAAAACTGAAAAACAATCGGTTGGGGGCACGTAAAACATCAGCCTTCTTCTCCGGCGCCATTGTTACATGCTGCTCTGGACTGTGTGAAATCCATCCCTCCAAACCTATTGTTATTCTCCCAACCCCAGACGACCTCCCCAGGACGAAGAGGCTTCAGATCTACAAACCTCCCACCCCAGAGATGCTGGCATACCTGGACTTCAGTGTGTCCACCATGGGCATCCTGGCTGGAGTCAAGGTAAACTAACCCCTGACTGGACCTGGACTTCAGTGTGTCCACCATGGGCATCCTGGCTGGAGTCAAGGTAAACTAACCCCTGACTGGACCTGGACTTCAGTGTGTCCACCATGGGCATCCTGGCTGGAGTCAAGGTAAACTAACCCCTGACTGGACCTGGACTTCAGTGTGTCCACCATGGGCATCCTGGCTGGAGTCAAGGTAAACTAACCCCTGACTGGACCTGGACTTCAGTGTGTCCACCATGGGCATCCTGGCTGGAGTCAAGGTCTGACCTACAACCTACAGTAGTTGTTCTGTTAGAGGGACCTGGGAACAGACTGTGTACTACCCATACTGTACACTGTTAGTTTGAGAGGTACTACCAGAGAGACTGTAGTGTGCCACCAGTTCTGTTATCTCTTCCTCCAGATGTCCCATGCTGCCACCAGTGCCTTGTGTCGCTCCATCAAGCTGCAGTGTGAGCTGTACCCGTCCCGCCAGATAGCCATCTGTCTGGACCCCTACTGCGGCCTGGGCTTCGCTCTCTGGTGCCTCAGCAGGTAAAGGACATGTACAGTGAGTGCATCGCAATATTTTGGGACTGTAAACTAGCACAGTTAGTGCTCATGTGGTGTAGCAGGGAGATCCTGGTTCTCTCTCTAGAGTTGAACAATAACCTGGCCTCTCTCTCTCTGTCTTTCTCTAGTGTATACTCTGGCCACCAGTCGACCCTGGTTCCTCCTCTAGAGTTGGATAATAACCTGGCCTCTCTCTCTCTGTCTTTCTCTAGTGTATACTCTGGCCACCAGTCGATCCTGGTTCCTCTAGAGTTGGATAATAACCTGGCCTCTCTCTGTCTTTCTCTAGTGTATACTCTGGCCACCAGTCGATCCTGGTTCCTCCTCTAGAGTTGGATAATAACCTGGCCTCTCTCTCTCTGTCTTTCCCTAGTGTATACTCTGGCCACCAGTCGATCCTGGTTCCTCCTCTAGAGTTGGACAATAACCTGGCCTCTCTCTCTCTCGGTCTTTCTCTAGTGTATACTCTGGCCACCAGTCGATCCTTGTTCCTCCTCTAGAGTTGGACAATAACCTGGCCTCTCTCTCTCTGTCTTTCTCTAGTGTATACTCTGGCCACCAGTCGATGCTGGTTCCTCCTCTAGAGTTGGACAATAACCTGGCCTCTCTCTCTCGGTCTTTCTCTAGTGTATACTCTGGCCACCAGTCGATCCTGGTTCCTCTAGAGTTGGATAATAACCTGGCCTCTCTCTCTCTGTCTTTCTCTAGTGTATACTCTGGCCACCAGTCGATCCTGGTTCCTCCTCTAGAGTTGGACAATAACCTGGCCTCTCTCTCTCTGTCTTTCTCTAGTGTATACTCTGGCCACCAGTCGATGCTGGTTCCTCCTCTAGAGTTGGACAATAACCTGGCCTCTCTCTCTCGGTCTTTCTCTAGTGTATACTCTGGCCACCAGTCGATCCTGGTTCCTCCTCTAGAGTTGGACAATAACCTGGCCCCTCTCTCTCTGTCTTTCTCTAGTGTATACTCTGGCCACCAGTCGATCCTGGTTCCTCCTCTAGAGTTGGACAATAACCTGGCCTCTCTCTCTCTCTCTGTCTTTCTCTAGTGTATACTCTGGCCACCAGTCGATCCTGGTTCCTCTAGAGTTGGATAATAACCTGGCCTCTCTCTCTCTGTCTTTCTCTAGTGTATACTCTGGCCACCAGTCGATCCTGGTTCCTCCTCTAGAGTTGGACAATAACCTGGCCTCTCTCTCTCTGTCTTTCTCTAGTGTATACTCTGGCCACCAGTCGATGCTGGTTCCTCCTCTAGAGTTGGACAATAACCTGGCCTCTCTCTCTCGGTCTTTCTCTAGTGTATACTCTGGCCACCAGTCGATCCTGGTTCCTCCTCTAGAGTTGGACAATAACCTGGCCCCTCTCTCTCTGTCTTTCTCTAGTGTATACTCTGGCCACCAGTCGACCCTGGTTCCTCCTCTAGAGTTGGACAATAACCTGGCCTCTCTCTCTCTGTCTTTCTCTAGTGTATACTCTGGCCACCAGTCGATCCTGGTTCCTCCTCTAGAGTTGAACAATAACCTGGCCTCTCTCTCTCTGTCTTTCCCTAGTGTATACTCTGGCCACCAGTCGATCCTGGTTCCTCTAGAGTTGGATAATAACCTGGCCTCTCTCTCTCTGTCTTTCTCTAGTGTATACTCTGGCCACCAGTCGATCCTGGTTCCTCCTCTAGAGTTGGACAATAACCTGGCCTCTCTCTGTCTTTCTCTAGTGTATACTCTGGCCACCAGTCGATCCTGGTTCCTCTAGAGTTGAACAATAACCTGGCCTCTCTCTCTCTGTCTTTCTCTAGTGTATACTCTGGCCACCAGTCGATCCTGGTTCCTCCTCTAGAGTTGGATAATAACCTGGCCTCTCTCTCTCTGTCTTTCCCTAGTGTATACTCTGGCCACCAGTCGATCCTGGTTCCTCCTCTAGAGTTGGACAATAACCTGGCCTCTCTCTCTCTCGGTCTTTCTCTAGTGTATACTCTGGCCACCAGTCGATCCTTGTTCCTCCTCTAGAGTTGGACAATAACCTGGCCTCTCTCTCTCTGTCTTTCTCTAGTGTATACTCTGGCCACCAGTCGATGCTGGTTCCTCCTCTAGAGTTGGACAATAACCTGGCCTCTCTCTCTCGGTCTTTCTCTAGTGTATACTCTGGCCACCAGTCGATCCTGGTTCCTCCTCTAGAGTTGGACAATAACCTGGCCCCTCTCTCTCTGTCTTTCTCTAGTGTATACTCTGGCCACCAGTCGACCCTGGTTCCTCCTCTAGAGTTGGACAATAACCTGGCCTCTCTCTCTCTGTCTTTCTCTAGTGTATACTCTGGCCACCAGTCGATCCTGGTTCCTCTAGAGTTGGATAATAACCTGGCCTCTCTCTCTCTGTCTTTCTCTAGTATATACTCTGGCCACCAGTCGATCCTGGTTCCTCCTCTAGAGTTGGACAATAACCTGGCCTCTCTCTCTCTGTCTTTCTCTAGTGTATACTCTGGCCACCAGTCGATCCTGGTTCCTCCTCTAGAGTTGAACAATAACCTGGCCTCTCTCTCTCTGTCTTTCTCTAGTGTATACTCTGGCCGCCAGTCGATCCTGGTTCCTCCTCTAGAGTTGGATAATAACCTGGCCTCTCTCTCTCTGTCTTTCTCTAGTGTATACTCTGGCCACCAGTCGATCCTGGTTCCTCCTCTAGAGTTGGACAATAACCTGGCCTCTCTCTCTGTCTTTCTCTAGTGTATACTCTGGCCACCAGTCGATCCTGGTTCCTCCTCTAGAGTTGAACAATAACCTGGCCTCTCTCTCTCTGTCTTTCCCTAGTGTATACTCTGGCCACCAGTCGATCCTGGTTCCTCCTCTAGAGTTGGACAGTAATGTTTCTCTGTGGTTGTCAGCTGTCAGCCAGTATAAAGTCAGAATCACATTCTGCTCCTACTCTGTCATGGAGATGTGTACCAAGGGCCTGGGGACACAGACTGAGACACTACGGGTTAGTATGCACTCACACAGGCAGCAAACACACCACACTCACACAGGCAGCAAACACACCCCACTCACACACTCACGCAGGCAGCAAACACACCACTCACACACTCACACACTCACATGGATGCACACACACCACACACACACTGTCTGAATTGCTTCCTTTTCTTTTCTCTTCCCTGTGTGTGTGTGTGTGTGTGTGTGTAGTTGCGTAACATAAACTTGTCGTGTGTTAGGACCTGTATGGTTGTAGCAGAGGAGCGTCCTCGTATCACTCTGACCCAGTCCTTCTCTAAGATCTTTAAAGACCTGGGTTTGTCTCCTCGAGCCGTCAGCACCACCTTCGGCTGCAGGGTCAACATGGCCGTCTGTCTGCAGGTGAGTGCAAAATAAAGATTAGATTGATATCTTGCTTCTAGAATAGATTTGTTCTGTCCCTGTCCCTGTGGAGACGTTATCTATCCAGCTCTGTCCCTGTGGAGACGTTATCTAGCTAGCTCTGTCCCTGTGGAGACGTTATCTATCCAGCCATGTCCCTGTGGAGACGTTATCTATCCAGCTCTGTCCCTGTGGAGACGTTATCTAGCTAGCTCTGTCCCTGTGGAGACGTTATCTAGCTAGCTCTGTCCCTGTGGAGACGTTATCTAGCTAGCTCTGCCCTGTGGAGACGTTATCTATCCAGCCATGTCCCTGTGGAGACGTTATCTAGCTAGCTCTGTCCCTGTGGAGACGTTATCTAGCTAGCTCTGCCCTGTGGAGACGTTATCTATCCAGCTCTGTCCCTGTGGAGACGTTATCTATCCAGCTCTGTCCCTGTGGAGACGTTATCTAGCTAGCTATGTCTCTGTGGAGACGTTATCTAGCTAGCCATGTCCCCGTGGAGACGTTATCTATCCAGCTATGTCTCTGTGGAGACGTTATCTAGCTAGCCATGAACCCGTGGAGACGTTATCTAGCTAGCCATGTCCCTGTGGAGACGTTATCTAGCTAGCCATGTCCCCGTGGAGACGTTATCTAGCTAGCCATGTCCCCGTGGAGACGTTATCTAGCTAGCCATGTCCCCGTGGAGACGTTATCTATCCAGCTCTGTCCCTGTGGAGACGTTATCTAGCTAGCCATGTCCCCGTGGAGACGTTATCTAGCTAGCCATGTCCCTGTGGAGACATTATCCAGCTAGTTCTGTCCTTTGTTAATTTGCTCGCTGAAAGGTAGGGCCTGCTGTTTTTTTCTCCCTTTGAAGCCGGGGGATTGTTTTTGTTAGCACACCACAAGTTCCTTCCCGGGTCCGGCCTCTATTTGGAGCCACGCCTCGCAGTTGTGTGATTCGCTAAAATTAAATGATGTCCAAGACTTTACTCGGTTAGGTCACTCCTATAGAATTGTATTGTCACTCCCACTAAGGCCAAATATTAATGGTTATATTCCAGGCATATTTATGTGTTCAATAGCCTGGAAGCGAGGTTAATCAATCAATCAATCAATCAAATGTATTTATAAAGCCCTTCTTACATCAGCTGATGTCACAAAGTGCTGTACAGAAACTTAGCCTAAAACCCCAAACAGCAAGCAATGCAGGTGTAGAAGCACGGTGGCTAGGAAAAACTCCCTAAAAAGGCCAAAACCTAGGAAGAAACCTAGAGAGGAACCAGGCTTTGAGGGGTGGCCAGTCCTCTTCTGGCTGTGCCGGGTGGAGATTATAACAGAACATGGCCAAGATGTTCAAATGTTCATAGATGACCAGCAGGGTCAAATAATAATAATCACAGTGGTTGTCGAGGGTGCAACAGGTCAGCACCTCAGGAGTTTTTATTTTTTTTATTTCACCTTTATTTAACCAGGTAGGCTAGTTGAGAACAAGTTCTCATTTGCAACTGCGACCTGGCCAAGATAAAGCATAGCAATTCGACACATACAACAACAGAGTTACACATGGAATAAACAAAACATACAGTCAATAATACAGTAGAACAAAATAAAACAAAAAGTCTATATACAGTGAGTGCAAATGAGGTAAGTTAAAGAAATAAATAGGCCATGGTGGCGAAGTAATTACAATATAGCAATTAAACACTGGAATGGTAGATCGGCAGAAGATGAATGTGCAGGTAGAGATACTGGGGTGCAAAGGAGCAAAATAAATAGATAAATACCAGTATGGGGATGAGGTAGTTGGATGGGCTGTTTACAGATGGGCTATGTACAGGTGCAGTGATCTGTAAGCTGCTCCGACAGCTGGCGCTTAAAGCTACTGAGGGAGATGTGAGTCTCCAGCTTCAGAGATTTTTGCAATTTGTTCCAGTCATGGGCAGCAGAGAACTGGAAGGAAAGACGACCAAAGGAGGAATTGGCTTTGGGGGTGGCCAGTGAGATGTAGCACGCGCTCCAGCAGGTATGAGTGAGTGCTGCTATGGTGACCAGTGAGCTGAGATAAGGCAAGGCTTTACCTAGCAACGACTTGTAGATAACCTGTAGCCAGTGGGTTTGGAGACGAATATGAAGCGAGGGCCTGCCAACGAGAGCGTACAGGTCGCAATGGTGGGTAGTGTATGGGACTTTGGTGACAAAACGGATGGCACTGTGATAGACTGCATCCAAGTAGAGTAGAGTGTTGGAGGCTATTTTATAGATGACATCACTGAAGTCGAGGATCGGTAGGATGGTTTTACGAGGGTATGTTTGGCAGCATGAGTGAAGGATGCTTTGTTGCGATATAGGAAGCATATTCTAGATTTAATTTTGGATTGGAGATGCTTAATGTAAGTCTGGAAGGAGAGTTTACAGTCTAACCAGACACCTAGGTATTTGTAGTTGTTCACATATTCTAAGTCAGAACCGTCCAGAGTAGTGATGCTGGACGGGCGAGCAGGTGGGGCTGCGATTGGTTGAAGAGCAGGCATTTAGTTTTACTTGCGTTTAAGAGCAGTTGGAGGCCACGGAAGGAGAGTTGTATGGCATTGAAGCTCGTCTGGAGGTTAGTTAACACAGTGTCCAAGGAGGGGCCAGAAGTATACAGAATGGTGTCGTCTGCGTAGAGGTGGATCAGAGAATCACCAGCAGCAAGAACAACATCATTGATGTATACAGAAAAGAGAGTCGGCCCGCGGTCAGAGGTCAGAGGTCCGGACAACAGGCCTTCCGATTTGACACACTGAACTCTATCAGAGAAGTAGTTGGTAAACCAGGCGAGGCAATCATTTGCGAAACCAAGGCTCTCGAGCTTGCCAATAAGAATGTTGTGATTGACAGTCGAAAGCCTTGGCCAGGTCGATGAATACGGCTGCCAGTAATGTCTCTTATCGATGGTGGTTATGATGTCGTTTAGAACCTTGAGCGTGGCTGAGGTGCACCTCAATTAATGTCAGTTGGTTTTCATAGCCGATCAGTCAGAGTATCTCTACCGCTCCTGCTGTCTCTAGAGAGTTGAAAACAGCAGGTCTGGGACAGGTAAGCACGTCCGGTGAACAGGTCAGGATTAGAGAGAGAGAGAGAGAACTTGCATTCGCACAGGACAAGACAGGAGAAATACTCCTGTCTACAGTTAAAACAGACTGACCCGAGCCCCCCGACACATGAACTTTTGCAGCATAAATACTGGAGGCTGAGACAGAAGGGGTCGGGAGACACTGTGGCCCCATCCGATGATACCCCCAGACAGGGCTAAACAGGAAGGATATAACCCCACCCACTTTGCCAAAGCACAGCCCCCACACCACTGGAGGGATATCTTCAACCACCAACTTACCATCCTGAGACAAGGCAGAGTATAGCCCACAAAGATCTCCCAAGGGGGGGCGCCAGCCTTGTTAGGCACCATGTGCCTCCAGGGAGGAGGAGGGGCTGCTGTGTGTTGTTTTGTATGAACTCTAAAGGTGCTATACTGCCATGAAAAGCACTCTTCGTTGCTGTTTTGCTTAACTTAATGCAACCTAAGGGTTTCTTTCCTGTTGGAGAGTACACTGGCCTCAGGGGCTAGACTGTGCTCCAGGTTGTAAATAAAGAACCGGTTGTGAATAAGCTTAATTATGAGATGGCTGTGCAAGAAATGGCCATTTACTTGGCTGTATAGATGTCCATGTAGATGGCTGTATAGATGGTTGTTTACTTGGCTGTATAGATGGCCATTTAGATGGCTGTGTAGATGGCCATTTAGATGGTTGTTTACTTGGCTGTATAGATGGTTGTAAAGATGTTGTTTACTTGGTTGTATAGATGTCCATTTAGATGGCTGTATAGATGTCCATTTAGATGGCTGTATAGATGGCCATTTAGATGGCTGTATAGATGGCCATTTAGATGGCTATATAGATGGTCATTTAGATGGCTGTATAGATGTCCATTTAGATGGCTGTGTAGATGGCCATTTAGATGGCTATATAGATGGTCATTTAGATGGCTGTATAGATGTCCATTTAGATGGCTGTGTAGATGGCCATTTAGATGGCTGTATAGATGGCCATTTAGATGGCTGTATAGATGGCCATTTAGATGGCTATATAGATGGTCATTTAGATGGCTGTATAGATGTCCATTTAGATGGCTGTGTAGATGGCCATTTAGATGGCTATATAGATGGTCATTTAGATGGCTGTATAGATGTCCATTTAGATGGCTGTGTAGATGGCCATTTAGATGGCTGTATAGATGGCCGTATAGATGGCCATTTAGATGGCTGTATAGATGGCCATTTAGATGGTCATTTAGATGGCTGTATAGATGTCCATTTAGATGGCTGTGTAGATGGCCATTTAGATGGCTGTATAGATGGCTGTGTAGATGGCTGTGTAGATGGCCATTTAGATGGCCGTGTAGATGGCTGTGTAGATGGCCATTTAGATGGCTGTGTAGATGGCCATTTAGATGGCTGTGTAGATGGCCATTTAGATGGCTGTGTAGATGGCCATTTAGATGGCTGTTTACTTGGATGTAAAGATGGCTGTGTAGATGGTTATTTACTTGGCTGTATAGATGGTTGTTTACTTGGCTGTATAGATGTCCATTTAGATGGCTGTATAGATGGCTGTATAGATGGTTGTTTACTTGGCTGTGTAGATGTCCATTTAGATGGCTGTATAGATGGCTGTATAGATGTTGTTTACTTGGCTGTATAGATGGCCATTTAGATGGCTGTGTAGATGGTTATTTACTTGGCTGTGTAGATGGCTGTATAGATGTTGTTTACTTGGCTGTATAGATGTTGTTTACTTGGCTGTATAGATGGCCATTTAGATGGCTGTTTACTTGGATGTAAAGATGGCTGTATAGATGGCCATTTAGATGGCTGTATAGATGGTTGTTTAATTGGCTGTATAGATGGTTGTTTACTTGGCTATATAGATGGCTGTATAGATGGTTGTTTACTTGGCTGTATAGATGTCCATTTAGATGGTTGTTTACTTGGCTGTATAGATGGTTGTTTACTTGGCTGTATAGATGGTTGTTTACTTGGCCATTTAGATGGTTGTTTACTTGGCTGTATAGATGGCCATTTAGATGGTTGTTTACTTGGCTATATAGATGGTTGTTTACTTGGCTGTATAGATGTCCATTTAGATGGTTGTTTAATTGGCTATATAGATGGCCATTTAGATGGTTGTTTACTTGGCTGTATAGATGGTTGTTTACTTGGCTGTATAGATGTCCATTTAGATGGTTGTTTACTTGGCTATATAGATGGTTGTTTACTTGGCTGTATAGATGTCCATTTAGATGGTTGTTTACTTGGCTATATAGATGGTTGTTTACTTGGCTGTATAGATGGCCATTTAGATGGTTGTTTACTTGGCTATATAGATGGTTGTTTACTTGGCTGTATAGATGTCCATGTAGATGGTTGTTTACTTGGCTGTATAGATGTCCATTTAGATGGTTGTTTACTTGGCTGTATAGATGTCCATTTAGATGGTTGTTTACTTGGCTGTATAGATGGTTGTTTACTTGGCTGTATAGATGGCCATTTAGATGGTTGTTTACTTGGCTATATAGATGGCCATTTAGATGGTTGTTTACTTGGCTGTATAGATGGTTGTTTACTTGGCTGTATAGATGGCCATTTAGATGGCTGTATAGATGGCCATTTAGATGGTTGTTTACTTGGCTGTATAGATGGCCATTTAGATGGCTGTATAGATGGCCATTTAGATGGTTGTTTACTTGGCTGTATAGATGGTCATTTAGATGGCTGTATAGATGGTCATTTAGATGGCTATATAGATGGCCATTTAGATGGCTGTATAGATGGCCATTTAGATGGCTGTATAGATGGCCATTTAGATGGTTGTTTACTTGGCTGTATAGATGGTTGTTTACTTGGCTGTATAGATGTCCATTTAGATGGTTGTTTACTTGGCTATATAGATGGTTGTTTACTTGGCTGTATAGATGTCCATTTAGATGGTTGTTTACTTGGCTATATAGATGGTTGTTTACTTGGCTGTATAGATGGCCATTTAGATGGTTGTTTACTTGGCTATATAGATGGTTGTTTACTTGGCTGTATAGATGTCCATGTAGATGGTTGTTTACTTGGCTGTATAGATGTCCATTTAGATGGTTGTTTACTTGGCTGTATAGATGTCCATTTAGATGGTTGTTTACTTGGCTGTATAGATGGTTGTTTACTTGGCTGTATAGATGGTTGTTTACTTGGCTGTATAGATGTCCATTTAGATGGTTGTTTACTTGGCTGTATAGATGGTTGTTTACTTGGCTGTATAGATGTCCATGTAGATGGCTGTATAGATGGTTGTTTACTTGGCTGTATAGATGGCCATTTAGATGGCTGTATAGATGGCCATTTAGATGGTTGTTTACTTGGCTGTATAGATGGCCATTTAGATGGCTGTATAGATGGCCATTTAGATGGTTGTTTACTTGGCTGTATAGATGGTCATTTAGATGGCTGTATAGATGGTCATTTAGATGGCTATATAGATGGCCATTTAGATGGCTGTATAGATGGCCATTTAGATGGCTGTATAGATGGCCATTTAGATGGCTGTATAGATGGTCATTTAGATGGCTGTATAGATGGTCATTTAGATGGCTGTATAGATGGTCATTTAGATGGCTGTATAGATGTCCATTTAGATGGCTATATAGATGGCCATTTAGATGGCTGTATAGATGGCCATTTAGATTGCTGTTTACTTGGATGTAAAGATGGCTGTGTAGATGGTTGTTTACTTGGCTGTATAGATGGCCATTTAGATGGCTGTGTAGATGGTTATTTACTTGGCTATATAGATGGCTGTATAGATGGTTGTTTACTTGGCTGTATAGATGGTTGTTTACTTGGCTGTATAGATGTCCATTTAGATGGTTGTGTAGATGTCCATGTAGATGGTTGTTTACTTGGCTGTATAGATGTCCATGTAGATGGTTGTTTACTTGGCTGTATAGATGGTTGTTTACTTGGCTGTATAGATGGTTGTTTACTTGGCTGTATAGATGTCCATTTAGATGGTTGTGTAGATGTCCATGTAGATGGTTGTTTACTTGGCTGTATAGATGTCCATTTAGATGGTTGTTTACTTGGCTATATAGATGGCCATTTAGATGGTTGTTTACTTGGCTGTATAGATGGTTGTTTACTTGGCTATATAGATGGCCATTTAGATGGTTGTTTACTTGGCTATGTAGATGGTTGTTTACTTGGCTGTATAGATGGTTGTTTACTTGGCTATATAGATGGCCATTTAGATGGTTGTTTACTTGGCTATATAGATGGTTGTTTACTTGGCTGTATAGATGTCCATTTAGATGGTTGTTTACTTGGCTGTATAGATGGTTGTTTACTTGGCTGTATAGATGGTTGTTTACTTGGCTGTATAGATGGTTGTTTACTTGGCTGTATAGATGTCCATGTAGATGGTTGTTTACTTGGCTATATAGATGTCCATATAGATGGTTGTTTAATTGGCTGTATAGATGGTTGTTTACTTGGCTGTATAGATGTCCATGTAGATGGTTGTTTACTTGGCTATATAGATGGTTGTTTAATTGGCTGTATAGATGGTCATTTAGATGGCTGTATAGATGGTTGTTTAATTGGCTGTATAGATGGTTGTTTAATTGGCTGTATAGATGGTTGTTTACTTGGCTGTATAGATGGTTGTTTACTTGGCTGTATAGATGGTCATTTAGATGGCTGTATAGATGGTTGTTTACTTGGCTGTATAGATGTCCATGTAGATGGTTGTTTACTTGGCTATATAGATGTCCATGTAGATGGTTGTTTACTTGGCTATATAGATGTCCATTTAGATGGTTGTTTACTTGGCTATGTAGATGGTTGTTTACTTGGCTGTATAGATGGTTGTTTACTTGGGTATATAGATGGCCATGTAGATGGTTGTTTACTTGGCTGTATAGATGGTTGTTTACTTGGCTGTATAGATGGTTGTTTACTTGGCTATATAGATGGTTGTTTACTTGGCTATATAGATGGCCATGTAGATGGTTGTTTACTTGGCCATTTAGATGGTTGTTTACTTGGCTGTATAGATGGTTGTTTACTTGGCTGTATAGATGGTTGTTTACTTGGCTGTATAGATGTCCATTTAGATGGTTGTTTACTTGGCTGTATAGATGACTGTATAGATGGTTGTTTACTTGGCTGTATAGATGACTGTATAGATGGTTGTTTACTTGGCTGTATAGATGGTTGTTTACTTGGCTGTATAGATGGTTGTTTACTTGGCTGTATAGATGTCCATGTAGATGGTTGTTTACTTGGCTGTATAGATGTCCATATAGATGGTTGTTTACTTGGCTGTATAGATGGTTGTTTACTTGGCTATATAGATGGTTGTTTACTTGGCTGTATAGATGTCCATGTAGATGGTTGTTTACTTGGCTGTATAGATGTCCATATAGATGGTTGTTTACTTGGCTGTATAGATGGTTGTTTACTTGGCTGTATAGATGGTTGTTTACTTGGCTGTATAGATGTCCATTTAGATGGTTGTTTACTTGGCTGTATAGATGGCTGTATAGATGGCTGTATAGATGGCTGTATAGATGGTTGTTTACTTGGCTGTATAGATGGCTGTATAGATGGTTGTTTACTTGGCTGTATAGATGGCTGTATAGATGGCTGTATAGATGGTTGTTTACTTGGCTGTATAGATGGCCATTTAGATGGCCATTTAGATGGTTGTTTACTTGGCTGTATAGATGGTCATGTAGATGGTTGTTTACTTGGCTGTATAGATGGCTGTATAGATGGCTGTATAGATGGCTGTATAGATGGCTGTATAGATGGTTGTTTACTTGGCTGTATAGATGGCCATTTAGATGGCCATTTAGATGGTTGTTTACTTGGCTGTATAGATGGTCATTTAGATGGCCCTATAGATGGTTGTTTACTTGGCTGTATAGATGGTCATTTAGATGGCTGTATAGATGGCCATTTAGATGGCTGTATAGATGGCCATTTAGATGGCTGTATAGATGGTCATTTAGATGGCTGTATAGATGGTCATTTAGATGGCTGTATAGATGGTCATTTAGATGGCTGTATAGATGTCCATTTAGATGGCTATATAGATGGCTGTATAGATGGCCATTTAGATGGCTGTATAGATGGCCATTTAAATGGCTATATAGATGGTCATTTAGATGGCTGTATAGATGGCCATTTAGATTGCTGTTTACTTGGATGTAAAGATGGCTGTGTAGATGGTTGTTTACTTGGCTGTATAGATGGCCATTTAGATGTCCATGTAGATGGTTGTTTACTTGGCTATATAGATGGTTGTTTACTTGGCTGTATAGATGGTTGTTTACCTGTCTGTATAGATGTCCATTTAGATGGTTGTGTAGATGTCCATGTAGATGGTTGTTTACTTGGCTGTATAGATGTCCATGTAGATGGTTGTTTACTTGGCTATATAGATGTCCATGTAGATGGTTGTTTACTTGGCTATATAGATGTCCATGTAGATGGTTGTTTACTTGGCTATATAGATGGCCATGTAGATGGTTGTTTACTTGGCTGTATAGATGGTTGTTTACTTGGCTGTATAGATGGTTGTTTACTTGGCTGTATAGATGTCCATGTAGATGGTTGTTTACTTGGCCATTTAGATGGTTGTTTACTTGGCTGTATAGATGTCCATGTAGATGGTTGTTTACTTGGCTGTATAGATGTCCATGTAGATGGTTGTTTACTTGGCTATATAGATGTCCATGTAGATGGTTGTTTACTTGGCTATATAGATGTCCATGTAGATGGTTGTTTACTTGGCTATATAGATGTCCATGTAGATGGTTGTTTACTTGGCTATATAGATGTCCATGTAGATGGTTGTTTACTTGGCTATATAGATGTCCATGTAGATGGTTGTTTACTTGGCTATATAGATGTCCATGTAGATGGTTGTTTACTTGGCTATATAGATGGTTGTTTACTTGGCTGTATAGATGTCCATTTAGATGGTTGTTTACTTGGCCATTTAGATGGTTGTTTACTTGGCTGTATAGATGTCCATGTAGATGGTTGTGTAGATGTCCATGTAGATGGTTGTTTACTTGGCTATATAGATGGCCATTTAGATGGTTGTTTACTTGGCTATATAGATGGCCATTTAGATGGTTGTTTACTTGGCTATATAGATGGCCATGTAGATGGTTGTTTACTTGGCTGTATAGATGGTTGTTTACTTGGCTGTATAGATGGTTGTTTACTTGGCTGTATAGATGTCCATGTAGATGGTTGTTTACTTGGCCATTTAGATGGTTGTTTACTTGGCTGTATAGATGTCCATGTAGATGGTTGTTTACTTGGCTGTATAGATGTCCATGTAGATGGTTGTTTACTTGGCTATATAGATGTCCATGTAGATGGTTGTTTACTTGGCTATATAGATGTCCATGTAGATGGTTGTTTACTTGGCTATATAGATGTCCATGTAGATGGTTGTTTACTTGGCTATATAGATGTCCATGTAGATGGTTGTTTACTTGGCTATATAGATGTCCATGTAGATGGTTGTTTACTTGGCTATATAGATGTCCATGTAGATGGTTGTTTACTTGGCTATATAGATGGTTGTTTACTTGGCTGTATAGATGTCCATTTAGATGGTTGTTTACTTGGCCATTTAGATGGTTGTTTACTTGGCTGTATAGATGTCCATGTAGATGGTTGTGTAGATGTCCATGTAGATGGTTGTTTACTTGGCTATATAGATGGCCATTTAGATGGTTGTTTACTTGGCTATATAGATGGCCATTTAGATGGTTGTTTACTTGGCTATATAGATGGCCATTTAGATGGTTGTTTACTTGGCTATATAGACGGCTGTGTAGATGGCCATTTAGATGGCTGTGTAGATGGCCATTTAGATGGCTGTGTAGATGGCTGTTTACTTGGCTGTTTACTTGGCTGTTTACTTGGCTGTGTTGGTTCCACTTTTCTGGGCTCTTATTTACCGTAATTTCCGGACTATAAACCGCTACTTTATTCCCACACTTTGAACCTCGCGGTTTATACAATGACGCGGCTAATTTATGGATTTTTCCCGCTTTCACAAGATTCATGCCGCCAAAAAACTGAGCACCGTCACATAATGTGACGTAAATCGAGCTCAAACTTCCCATCATTCTGATTACGGTAGTATTTTGTCACACTCATCATGGCAAAGACACGGAGAAATGCATATGATGCAGCTTTCAAGTTGAAGGCGATAAATCTGGCTGTTGGAAAAGGAAATAGAGCTACTGCATGGGAGCTTGGCCTTAATGAGTCGATGATAAGACGTTGGAAACAGCAGCGTGAGGAACTGACTCAGTGCAAAAAGACAACAAAGGCTTTCAGAGGGAAGAAAAGCAGATGGCCCAAAGTATTTGCAGCCACTCGACATCAGTGTAAATCGTGCATTTAAGGTGGCGCTCCGTGTTCAGTGGGAGGCTTGGATGACAAGTGGGGAGAAATCCTTCACTAAAACGGGCCGCAGGCGAAGTGCATCTTATGGTCAAGTCTGCCAGTGGGTCCTGACAGCATGGAGCATTGTCAAAAAATCCACTATCATCAACGGGTTTCGAAAGGCTGGACTGCTGCGTGTTGAAGGGGGCAGCATGAGCTCAGCGGGGTATTTGCCTCCGGATGAAAGTGACGAGAGCGACAATGAAAACGATCCAACATCGGATGAAGCAATTCTGAGGCTATTCAACTCCGACACCGAAGGAGATGGCTTCAGTGGTTTCAGTGCACAGGAGGAGGAAGATGGTGACCAATGACTTTCTTGGTAGGCTACTGTTTTAATTTTTGTTACAAGCCGTGTTTCGTTAAAGCCTATTTATTTTTGTTACAAGCCGTGTTTCGTTAAAGCCTATTTATTTTTGTTACAAGCCGTGTTTCGTTTAAAGGCTGTGTAAAGTTCATTTGTTTCAATGTACCGGTAGGAACCTGCGGCTTATAGACATGTTTCAATGTACCGGTAGGCACCTGCGGCTTACAGACATGTGCGGCTTATTTATGTACAAAATACATATTTTTGAATAATTCAGTGGGTGCGGTTTATATTCAGGCTTAATAGGCCAGCAATTACGGTACTTAACAAATAAGGAACACTCAAAATGTGCACTTGTAAATCAAAATACAGCTGTAGACAGAAGTAAAACATCACACATACAACTGATGTCTCTCCTGAGTTCTTGTAAATCATAACAATTTGAATCAAAATACAGCTGTAGACAGAAGTAAAACATCACACATACAACTGATGTCTCTCCTGAGTTCTTGTAAATCATAACAATTTGAATCAAAATACAGCTGTAGACAGAAGTAAAACATCACACATACAACTGATGTCTCTCCTGAGTTCTTGTAAATCATAACAATTTGAATCAAAATACAGCTGTAGACAGAAGTAAAACATCACACATACAACTGATGTCTCTCCTGAGTTCTTGTAAATCATAACAATTTGAATCAAAATACAGCTGTAGACAGAAGTAAAACATCACACATACAACTGATGTCTCTCCTGAGTTCTTGTAAATCATAACAATTTGAATCAAAATACAGCTGTAGACAGAAGTAAAACATCACACATACAACTGATGTCTCTCCTGAGTTCTTGTAAATCATAACAATTTGAATCAAAATACAGCTGTAGACAGAAGTAAAACATCACACATACAACTGATGTCTCTCCTGAGTTCTTGTAAATCATAACAATTTGAATCAAAATACAGCTGTAGACAGAAGTAAAACATCACACATACAACTGATGTCTCTCCTGAGTTCTTGTAAATCATAACAATTTGAATCAAAATACAGCTGTAGACAGAAGTAAAACATCACACATACAACTGATGTCTCTCCTGAGTTCTTGTAAATCATAACAATTTGAATCAAAATACAGCTGTAGACAGAAGTAAAACATCACACATACAACTGATGTCTCTCCTGAGTTCTTGTAAATCATAACAATTTGAATCAAAATACAGCTGTAGACAGAAGTAAAACATCACACATACAACTGATGTCTCTCCTGAGTTCTTGTAAATCATAACAATTTGAATCAAAATACAGCTGTAGACAGAAGTAAAACATCACACATACAACTGATGTCTCTCCTGAGTTCTTGTAAATCATAACAATTTGAATCAAAATACAGCTGTAGACAGAAGTAAAACATCACACATACAACTGATGTCTCTCCTGAGTTCTGCAAAATAGGAAAAGTCCAAGTTGCTTTTAATGTGCTTGCAGTCAACCCCTAGTGATGTAACTGCCTACATCAACACCTTCTCCTCATTAGACCAAGCCCATGCATATACAGTTATACAAACCTGCAGGAGAGAGCAATAGTTCCAGAGTTTTCTAAGGGCTCAGCAGTCATTTTCCACTCCCTAAGTTACTTTATAGTGGTATGTCTGACTAGTCTCTTATCTCTTTCACTCGCCTGCAGGGTTCTGTTTTCTCACAGACACCCTGTTTTGACTGCAATAACACGCACATCTCTCAGACCGTTTCTTATAAGAGGCAGAGACTAAAAAAGAACTGTGGACCAGTATTAAACCTTATAATGAATATATATATATTGCTAATCTGTTCTCCAGGACCCTCTAAATGTAGTGGGGGAGGGTCTTATAGCCCTTCCCATTCAATTAATACAACATAAACTTAATCAATTATTGTAATATATCAATCGTTTGGTGCAGCCCCCATCATGACCCCATCAGCTGTATTATAGATGGCCATTTAGATATTTGTTTACTTGGCTGTGTAGATGGTTGTTTACTTGCCTGTATAGATGGTTGTTTACCTGTCTGTATAGATGGTTGTTTACCTGTCTGTATAGATGGTTGTTTACCTGTCTGTATAGATGGTTGTTTACCTGGCTGTATAGATGGTTGTTTACCTGTCTGTATAGATGGTTGTTTACCTGGCTGTATAGATGGTTGTTTACCTGTCTGTATAGATGGTTGTTTACCTGTCTGTATAGATGGCTGTATAGATGGTTGTTTACCTGTCTGTATAGATGGTTGTTTACCTGTCTGTATAGATGGTTGTTTACCTGTCTGTATAGATGGTTGTTTACCTGGCTGTATAGATGGTTGTTTACCTGTCTGTATAGATGGTTGTTTACCTGTCTGTATAGATGGTTGTTTACCTGTCTGTATAGATGGTTGTTTACCTGGCTGTATAGATGGCTGTTTTGTTGTCTGTCTCCCTGCTTTGTCAATAACTCTCCCATCGCAGCGATATCATCAGCTTCCACTTTCCCGCCATTCAGTACTGGGTCTGAAGCATCAGGTCTGTCATGGTCAGAACCAGCTCTCTGTCTCTCCCTGTGTTGTTCACACCTGTCCGTCTCTGTAGGGTACGTCAGGACCAGACCCTACCACAGTCTACCTGGACATGAGAGCTCTGAGACATGAAAGGTATGATTCCACTCACCTCACCTTTACCTCACTATATTATATAGGTCTTTATGTCCAGGACTATATTATATAGGTCTTTATGTCCAGGACTATATTATATAGGTCTTTATGTCCAGGACTATATTATATAGGTCTTTATGTCCAGGACTATATTATATAGGTCTTTATGTCCAGGACTATATTATATAGGTCTTTATGTCCGGGACTATATTATATAGGTATTTATGTCCAGGACTATATTATATAGGTCTTTATATCCGGGAAGGCCTTAAGACCTGAATTACAAAAACAAATCAGTTGATTGGCTAATGTTGTGTTGTGTAATCTGATGTGTTATTGGTTGACTAATAACAGTTATTGTGTGTGTGATATCACCAGGGTTCGTATGGTAGAGAGAGGCTCTCCACACAGTCTGTCTCTCATGGAGTCTGGCAAGGTAAGACACCTACCTCATGGATAGATTCTTATATTATACTGGACTGAAATATTTAGTGTCTGCACTGTGTTATCTGATTGTTGTGTCAACCAGATCCTACCTAGGGATGAAGGTTACCGTAGTAACAATGTGATGTGTTACCCAGATCCTACCTGGGGTGAGGGTTACCGTAGTAACAATGTGATGTGTTACCCAGATCCTACCTGGGATGAAGGTTACCGTAGTAACAATGTGATGTGTTACCCAGATCCTACCTGGGGTGAGGGTTACCGTAGTAACAATGTGATGTGTTACCCAGATCCTACCTGGGATGAAGGTTACCGTAGTAACAATGTGATGTGTTACCCAGATCCTACCTGGGATGAAGGTTACCGTAGTAAAAATGTGATGTGTTACCCAGATCCTACCTGGGGTGAGGGTTACCGTAGTAACAATGTGATGTGTTACCCAGATCCTACCTGGGGTGAGGGTTACCATAGTAACAATGTGTTGTGTTAAGCATATCCTACCTGGGGTGAGGGTTACCGTAGTAACAGTGTGTTGTATTAAGCATATCCTACCTGGGGGTGAGGGTTACCGTAGTAACAATGTGTTGTCTTAACCAGATCCTGCCTGGGGTGAAATTTAGGGTTACCGTAGTAACAATGTGTTGTGTTAACCAGATCCTTTCTGGGATTAAGGTTAGGGTTACCGTAGTAACAATGTGTTCTGTTAATCAGATCCTTCCTGGGGTGAAGGTTAGGGTTACCGTAGTAACAATGTGTTGTGTTAACCAGATCCTGCCTGGGGTGAAGGTTAGGGTTACCGTAGTAACAATGTGTTGTGTTAACCAGATCCTGCCTGGGGTGAAATTTAGGGTTACCGTAGTAACAATGTGTTCTGTTAATCAGATCCTTCCTGGGGTGAAGGTGGTTATCGCCAACACAGAGACCAAAGGACCTCTAGGAGACTCCCACCTGGGAGAGGTGAGACAAATTCTACAGGTCATATTACATGGCTATATGTCCTCTATCTGTCCTACTATGAGGCAGATGATCATTACTATATGACTATGTATGGCCCTGGAGGATAGATAGTATACAATATCAGTCAAAATGTTGGACACCTGCTCATTCCAGAGTTTTTCATTATTTTGACGATTTTCTACATTGTAGAATAATAGTGAAGACATCAAAACTATGAAATGACACAATATGGAATCATGTAGTAAACAAAAAGTGTTGAACAAATCTAAATGTATTTGAGGTTCTTCAAAGTAGTCACCCTTTGCCTTGATGACAGCTTTGCACACTCTTGGCATTCTCTCAACCAGCTTCATGAGGTAATCATCTGGAATGTATTTCAATTAACATGTGTGCCTTGTTAAAAGTTAAATAGTGGAATTTCTTTCTTTAATGCTTTTGAGCCAATCAGCTGTGTTGTAACATGGGCTAGGGTTAGGGTGGTATACAGAAGATAGTCCTATTTGGTAACAGTCCATATTATGGCAAGAACACCTCGAATAAGCAAAGAGAAATGACAGTCCATCATTACTTTAAGACATGAAGGTCAGTCAATCTGGAAAATTTCAGGAACTTTGCAAGTTCCATCCTGCCCTGCCTTTCTAAAGTCTTCGAAAGCCAAGTTAACAACACAGATCACCGACCATTGCGAATCCCGCCGTACCTTCTCCACTACGTAATATGGTTTCCGAGCTGGTCATGGGAGCACCTCAGCCACGCTCAAGGTCCTGGACGACATCCAAAGCTCCATCGATAAAAGACAGTACTGTGCAGCTGTCTTCATCGGCCTGGCCAAGGCTGTCAATCACGGCATTCTTATCGGCAGACTCAATAGCCTTGGTTTCTCAAATGACTGCCTCACCTGGTTCACCAACTACCTCTCAGACAGAGTTCAATGTGTCAAATCGTAGGGCCTGTTGTCCGGACCTCTGGCAGTCTCGATGGGGGTGCCACAGGGTTCAATTCTCGGGCTGACTCTTTTCTGTGCTGACTCTTTTGTGCTGACTCTTTCAATGATGTTGGTCTTGCTGCTGGTGATTCTCTATTCCACCTCTACGCAGACGACACCATTCTGTATACATCTGGTCCTTCTTTGGACACTGTTTAACAAACCTCCAAAATGAGCTTCAATGCCATACAACACTCCATTGGAGTGCAGCTCACAGATTGGGTGCAGCTCACAGATCACTGCACCTGTACACAGCCCATCTGTAAATAACACACCCAACTACCTCATCCCCATATTGTTATTTATCTTCCTGCTCTTTTGCACCCCAGTATCTCTACTTGCACATTCATCATCTGCACATCTATCACTCCAGTATTAATGCTAACTTTTAATTATTTTGCCTCTATGGCCTATTTATTGTCTTACCTCTCTACTCTTCTACATTTACTGTACATAGATTTGTCTATTTTATTTTGTGTTATTGACTGTGCGTTTGTTTGTGTAACTTGTTTGTGCTGCACTGCTTTGCTTTATCTTGGCCAGGTCGCAGTTGTAAATGAGAACTTGTTCTCAACTAGCCTACCTGGTTAAATAAAGGGTTATATATATATATATATATATAAATACCTGGTTAAATAAAGGGTTATATATATATAAATACCTGGTTAAATAAAGGGTTATATATATATAAATACCTGGTTAAATAAAGGGTTATATATATATAAATACCTGGTTAAATAAAGGGTTATATATATATAAATACCTGGTTAAATAAAGGGTTATATATATATAAATACCTGGTTAAATAAAGGGTTATATATATATAAATACCTGGTTAAATAAAGGGTTATATATATATAAATACCTGGTTAAATAAAGGGTTATATATATATAAATACCTGGTTAAATAAAGGGTTATATATATATAAATACCTGGTTAAATAAAGGGTTATATATATATAAATACCTGGTTAAATAAAGGGTTATATATATATAAATACCTGGTTAAATAAAGGGTTATATATATATAAATACCTGGTTAAATAAAGGGTTATATATATATAAATACCTGGTTAAATAAAGGGTTATATATATATAAATACCTGGTTAAATAAAGGGTTATATATATATAAATACCTGGTTAAATAAAGGGTTATATATATATAAATACCTGGTTAAATAAAGGGTTATATATATATAAATACCTGGTTAAATAAAGGGTTATATATATATATATATAAATACCTGGTTAAATAAAGGGTTATATATATATATATATATAAATACCTGGTTAAATTTTTTATTAATTTTTTTATTTCACCTTTATTTAACCAGGTAGGCTAGTTGAGAACACCTTTATTTAACCAGGTAGGCTAGTTGAGAACACCTTTATTTAACCAGGTAGGCCAGTTGAGAACACCTTTATTTAACCAGGTAGGCCAGTTGAGAACACCTTTATTTAACCAGGTAGGCTAGTTGAGAACACCTTTATTTAACCAGGTAGGCTAGTTGAGAACACCTTTATTTAACCAGGTAGGCTAGTTGAGAACACCTTTATTTAACCAGGTAGGCTAGTTGAGAACACCTTTATTTAACCAGGTAGGCTAGTTGAGAACACCTTTATTTAACCAGGTAGGCTAGTTGAGAACAAGTTCTCATTTGCAACTGCGACCTGGCCAAGATAAAGCATAGCAGTGTGAACAGACAACACAGAGTTACACATGGAGTAAACAATTAACAAGTCCATAACACAGTAGAAAAAAGGGGAGTCTATATACAATGTGTGCAAAAGGCATGAGGAGGTAGGCGAATAATTACAATATTGCAGATTAACACTGGAGTGATAAATGATCAGATGGTCATGTGCAGGTAGAGATATTGGTGTGCAAAAGAACAGAAAAGTAAATAAATATAAACAGTATGGGGATGAGGTAGGTAAATTGGGTGGGCTATTTACCGATAGACTATGTACAGCTGCAGCGATCGGTTAGCTGCTCAGATAGCTGATGTTTGAAGTTGGTGAGGGAGATAAAAGTCTCCAAATAAAGGGTTATATATATATATATAAATACCTGGTTAAATAAAGGTGTAATAAAAATGCTGCAGGGAGGCATGAGGACTACAGATGTGTCCAGGGAAATAAATTGCAATGTCCGTACTGTGAGATGTCTAAGACAGTGCTACAGGAAGACAGGACGGACTGCTGTTCATCCTCGCAGTGTCAGACCACATGTAACAACACCTGCACAGGATCGGTACATCCGAACATCACACCTGCTGGACAGGTACAGGATGGCAACAACAACTGCCCGAGTTACACCAGGAACACACAATCCCTCCATCAGTGCTCAGACTGTCCGCAAAAGGCTGAGAGAGGCTGGACTGAGGGCTTGTAGGCCTGTTGTAAAGGTAGGTCCTCCCTCACCAGACATCACCGGCAACAACGTCGCCTATGGGCACAAACCCACCGTTGCTGGACCAGACAGGACTGGCAAAAAGTGCTCTTCACTGACGAGTCGCGGTTTTGTCTCACCAGGGGTGATGGTCGGATTTGCGTTTATCGTTGAAGGAATGAGCGTTACACCGAGGCCTGTACTCTGGAGCGGGATCGATTTGGAGGTGGAGACTCCGTCATGGTCTGGGGCGGTGTGTCACAGCATCATCATCGGACTGAGCTTGTTATCATTGCAGGCCATCTCAACGCTGTGCGTTACAGGGAAGACATCCTCCTCCCTCATGTGGTACCCTTCCTGCAGGATCATCCTGACATGACCCTCCAGCAAGACAATGTCATACTGCTCATTCTGTGTGGGATTTCCTGCAGGACAGGAATGTCAGTGTTCTGCCATGGCCAGCGAAGAGCCCGGACCACAATCCCATTGAGCACGTCTGGGACCTGTTGGATCGGAGGGTGAGGGCAAGGGCCATTCCCCCCAGAAATGTCTGGGTACTTGCAGGTGCCTTGGTGGAAGAGTGGGGTAACATCTCACAGCAAGAAACGGAAAATCTGGTGCAGGCCATGAGATGCACTGCAGTACTTAATAATGCAGCTGGTGGCCACACCAGATACTGACTGTTACTTTTGATTTTGACTCCCCCTTTATTCGAGGAAACATTCAATTAATATTAGTCACATGTCTGTGAAACTTATTCAGTTTGTCTCAGTTGTTGAATCTTGTTCTGATCGTACAAATATTTACACATGTTCAGTTTGCTGAAAATAAACGCAGTTGACAGTGAGAGGACGTTTATTTTTTTTGCTGAGTTTATATATATAATCTTCCCCTGTCTCTCTGCTAACACCTCTCCATCTTATTGTATCAGGTGTGGGTGAGCAGCCCCCACAATGCAACAGGTTACTACACGGTGTATGGAGAGGATGCTCTGCATGCGGACCACTTCAACACCAAGCTGAGCTTTGGAGACACGCAGACTGTCTGGGCCAGAACAGGATACCTGGGTTTCCTACGACGCACTGAGCTCACCGACGCCAGCGGAGGTTAGTGTCCAGACATCAGATCAATCAAATCACATTATATTTGTCACATGCTTCGTAAGCAAGTGTAGACTAACAGTGAAATGCTTACTTATGTCTCCTTTTCCATCAATGCGATATTAAAGATAAAGATACTAAATGTAATAAAAAATAGAACTAGTGACAGGAGGAATATAGTGACTAGGCAACGAGATAGATAATAGACAGTAGCAGCAGTATACTGTAGGTAGGGGTAAAGGATAGATAATAGACAGTAACAGCAGTATACTGTAGGTAGGGGTAAAGGATAGATAATAGACAGTAACAGCAGTATACTGTAGGTAGGGGTAAAGGATAGATAATAGACAGTAACAGCAGTATACTGTAGGTAGGGGTAAAGGATAGATAATAGACAGTAACAGCAGTATACTGTAGGTAGGGGTAAAGGATAGATAATAGACAGTAACAGCAGTATACTGTAGGTAGGGGTAAAGGATAGATAATAGACAGTAACAGCAGTATACTGTAGGTAGGGGTAAAGGATAGATAATAGACAGTAACAGCAATGTGCTGTAAGTAGGGGTAAAGGATAGATAATAGACAGTAACAGCAGTATACTGTAGGGGTAAAGGATAGATAATAGACAGTAACAGCAATGTGCTGTAAGTAGGGGTAAAGGATAGATAATAGACAGTAACAGCAGTATACTGTAGGGGTAAAGGATAGATAATAGACAGTAACAGCAGTATACTGTAGTTAGGGGTAAAGGATAGATAATAGACAGTAACAGCAGTATACTGTAGGTAGGGGTAAAGGATAGATAATAGACAGTAACAGCAGTATACTGTAGGTAGGGGTAAAGGATAGATAATAGACAGTAACAGCAGTATACTGTAGGGGTAAAGGATAGATAATAGACAGTAACAGCAGTATACTGTAGGTAGGGGTAAAGGATAGATAATAGACAGTAACAGCAGTATACTGTAGGTAGAGGTAAAGGATAGATAATAGACAGTAACAGCAGTATACTGTAGGTAGAGGTAAAGGATAGATAATAGACAGTAACAGCAGTATACTGTAGGTAGGGGTAAAGGATAGATAATAGACAGTAACAGCAGTATACTGTAGGTAGGGGTAAAGGATAGATAATAGACAGTAGCAGCAATGTGCTGTAAGTAGGGGTAAAGGATAGATAATAGACAGTAACAGCAGTATACTGTAGGTAGGGGTAAAGGATAGATAATAGACAGTAACAACAGTATACTGTAGGTAGGGGTAAAGGATAGATAATAGACAGTAACAGCAGTATACTGTAGGTAGGGGTAAAGGATAGATAATAGACAGTAACAGCAGTATACTGT
This sequence comes from Oncorhynchus nerka, assembly GCF_034236695.1. Taxonomy (NCBI): domain Eukaryota; kingdom Metazoa; phylum Chordata; class Actinopteri; order Salmoniformes; family Salmonidae; genus Oncorhynchus; species Oncorhynchus nerka. The sequence continues at coordinate 58,754,858 of NC_088396.1, forward strand.
AGGTAGGGGTAAAGGATAGATAATAGACAGTAACAGCAGTATACTGTAGGTAGGGGTAAAGGATAGATAATAGACAGTAACAGCAGTATACTGTAGGTAGGGGTAAAGGATAGATAATAGACAGTAACAGCAGTATACTGTAGGTAGGGGTAAAGGATAGATAATAGACAGTAACAGCAGTATACTGTAGGTAGGGGTAAAGGATAGATAATAGACAGTAACAGCAGTGTACTGTAGGTAGGGGTAAAGGATAGATAATAGACAGTAACAGCAGTATACTGTAGGGGTAAAGGATAGATAATAGACACTAACAGCAGTATACTGTAGTTAGGGGTAAAGGATAGATAATAGACAGTAACAGCAGTATACTGTAGGTAGGGGTAAAGGATAGATAATAGACAGTAACAGCAGTATACTGTAGGTAGGGGTAAAGGATAGATAATAGACAGTAACAGCAGTATACTGTAGGTAGGGGTAAAGGATAGATAATAGACAGTAACAGCAGTATACTGTAGGTAGGGGTAAAGGATAGATAATAGACAGTAACAGCAGTATACTGTAGGTAGGGGTAAAGGATAGATAATAGACAGTAACAGCAGTATACTGTAGGTAGGGGTAAAGGATAGATAATAGACAGTAACAGCAGTATACTGTAGGTAGGGGTAAAGGATAGATAATAGACAGTAACAGCAGTATACTGTAGGTAGGGGTAAAGGATAGATAATAGACAGTAACAGCAGTATACTGTAGGTAGGGGTAAAGGATAGATAATAGACAGTAACAGCAGTATACTGTAGGTAGGGGTAAAGGATAGATAATAGACAGTAACAGCAATGTGCTGTAAGTAGGGGTAAAGGATAGATAATAGACAGTAACAGCAGTATACTGTAGGGGTAAAGGATAGATAATAGACAGTAACAGCAATGTGCTGTAAGTAGGGGTAAAGGATAGATAATAGACAGTAACAGCAGTATACTGTAGGGGTAAAGGATAGATAATAGACAGTAACAGCAGTATACTGTAGGTAGGGGTAAAGGATAGATAATAGACAGTAATAGCAGTATACTCTAGGTAGGGGTAAAGGATAGATAATAGACAGTAGCAGCAGTATACTGTAGGTAGGGGTAAAGGATAGATAATAGACAGTAGCAGCAGTATACTGTAGGTAGGGGTAAAGGATAGATAATAGACAGTAACAGCAGTATACTGTAGGTAGGGGTAAAGGATAGATAATAGACAGTAACAGCAGTATACTGTAGGTAGGGGTAAAGGATAGATAATAGACAGTAACAGCAGTATACTGTAGGTAGGGGTAAAGGATAGATAATAGACAGTAACAGCAGTATACTGTAGGTAGGGGTAAAGGATAGATAATAGACAGTAACAGCAGTATACTGTAGGTAGGGGGTAAAGGATAGATAATAGACAGTAACAGCAGTATACTGTAGGTAGGGGTAAAGGATAGATAATAGACAGTAACAGCAGTATACTGTAGGTAGGGGTAAAGGATAGATAATAGACAGTAACAACAGTATACTGTAGGTAGGGGTAAAGGATAGATAATAGACAGTAACAGCAGTATACTGTAGGTAGGGGTAGATAGATAATAGACAGTAACAGTAGTATACTGTAGGTAGGGGTAAAGGATAGATAATAGACAGTATACTGTAGGTAGGATAAAGGATAGATAATAGACAGTATACTGTAGGTAGGGGTAAAGGATAGATAATAGACAGTAACAGCAGTATACTGTAGGTAGGGGTAAAGGATAGATAATAGACAGTAACAGCAGTATACTGTAGGTAGGGTAAAGGATAGATAATAGACAGTAACAGCAGTATACTGTAGGTAGGGGTAAAGGATAGATAATAGACAGTAACAGCAGTATACTGTAGGTAGGGGTAAAGGATAGATAATAGACAGTAACAGCAGTATACTGTAGGTAGGGGTAAAGGATAGATAATAGACAGTAACAGCAGTATACTGTAGGTAGGGGTAAAGGATAGATAATAGACAGTAACAGCAGTATACTGTAGGTAGGGGTAAAGGATAGATAATAGACAGTAACAGCAGTATACTGTAGGTAGGGTAAAGGATAGATAATAGACAGTAACAGCAGTGTACTGTAGGTAGGGGTAAAGGATAGATAATAGACAGTAACAGCAGTATACTGTAGGTAGGGGTAAAGGATAGATAATAGACAGTAACAGCAGTATACTGTAGGTAGGGGTAAAGGATAGATAATAGACAGTAGCAGCAGTATACTGTAGGTAGGGGTAAAGGATAGATAATAGACAGTAGCAGCAGTATACTGTAGGTAGGGGTAAAGGATAGATAATAGACAGTAGCAGCAGTATACTGTAGGTAGGGGTAAAGGATAGATAATAGACAGTAACAGCAGTGTACTGTAGGTAGGGGTAAAGGATAGATAATAGACAGTAACAGCAGTGTACTGTAGGTAGGGGTAAAGGATAGATAATAGACAGTAACAACAGTATACTGTAGGTAGGGGTAAAGGATAGATAATAGACAGTAACAGCAGTATACTGTAGGTAGGGGTAAAGGATAGATAATAGACAGTAACAGCAGTATACTGTAGGTAGGGGTAAAGGATAGATAATAGACAGTAACAGCAGTATACTGTAGGTAGGGGTAAAGGATAGATAATAGACAGTAACAGCAGTATACTGTAGGTAGGGGTAAAGGATAGATAATAGACAGTAACAGCAGTGTACTGTAGGTAGGGGTAAAGGATAGATAATAGACAGTAACAGCAGTATACTGTAGGGGTAAAGGATAGATAATAGACACTAACAGCAGTATACTGTAGTTAGGGGTAAAGGATAGATAATAGACAGTAACAGCAGTATACTGTAGGTAGGGGTAAAGGATAGATAATAGACAGTAACAGCAGTATACTGTAGGTAGGGGTAAAGGATAGATAATAGACAGTAACAGCAGTATACTGTAGGTAGGGGTAAAGTGACTAGACAACAGGATAGATAATAGACATGGAGTCCAGTGTGTGGCCATGGAGTCCAGTGTGTGGCCATGGAGTCCAGTGTGTGGCCATGGAGTCCAGTGTGTGGCCATGGAGTCCAGTGTGTGGCCATGGAGTCCAGTGCAAGATAGTTAGTTCAAAAAAGTTCATGTTCAGTGCAGGTAGTCTAGGTTAGCCATTTGATAAGCTATTTAGCCGTCTTCAGCAGTTTTATGGCTTGCGCTAGAGAAGGTTGTTCAGGGTCTAGTCGGTTCCAGATTTGGTGCATCTTTACGGCTTGCCCTGCGGTAGCAGAGAGAACAGTCTATGACTTGGGTGGCTGGAGTCTTTGACAATGGGCCTTCCACTCACACCGCCTGGTATAGAGATCCTGGATGGCAGGGCGCTCTGCCCAGTGATGTACAGGCCATATACAATAGCCTCTTTAGCGCCGTCGCGGTATGGTGCCTTGCAGTTGCCTTACCAAGTGGTGATGCCACAAGTAAGGTCGGAACGATACCAGTTTTGCAATATTTTTTCCCTGGCAAAATTTAAAACAGGAAGCGGGTTATTATTATTTTTATTTATTTTTGCCCACACTATAGACGGCAACATCAGTCCTCTAATACAGGACTAGTAAAGGCCCAGAGTTAGACTGCAACATCAGTCCTCTAATACAGGACTAGTAAAGGCCCAGAGTTAGACGGCAACATCAGTCCTCTAATACAGGACTAGTAAAGGCCCAGTGTTACAGACTGCTATATCAGTCCTCTAATACAGGACTAGTAAAGGCCCAGAGTTACAGACTGCTATATCAGTCCCAGAGTTACAGACTGCTATATCAGTCCTCTAATACAGGACTAGTAAAGGCCCAGAGTTACAGACTGCTATATCAGTCCTCTAATACAGGACTAGTAAAGGCCCAGTGTTACAGACTGCTATATCAGTCCCAGAGTTACAGACTGCTATATCAGGCCCAGAGTTACAGACTGCTATATCAGTCCACTAATACAGGACTAGTAAAGGCCCAGTGTTACAGACTGCTATATCAGTCCCAGTGTTAGACTGCTATATCAGTCCACTAATACAGGACTAGTAAAGGCCCAGTGTTACAGACTGCTATATCAGGCCCAGAGTTACAGACTGCTATATCAGTCCCAGTGTTACAGACTGCTATATCAGTCCTCTAATACAGGACTAGTAAAGGCCCAGAGTTACAGACTGCTATATCAGTCCTCTAATACAGGACTAGTAAAGGCCCAGAGTTACAGACTGCTATATCAGTCCTCTAATACAGGACTAGTAAAGGCCCAGAGTTACAGACTGCTATATCAGTCCACTAATACAGGACTAGTAAAGGCCCAGAGTTACAGACTGCTATATCAGTCCCAGAGTTACAGACTGCAATATCAGTCCTCTAATACAGGACTAGTAAAGGCCCAGAGTTACAGACTGCTATATCAGTCCACTAATACAGGACTAGTAAAGGCCCAGTGTTACAGACTGCTATATCAGGCCCAGAGTTACAGACTGCTATATCAGTCCCAGTGTTACAGACTGCTATATCAGTCCTCTAATACAGGACTAGTAAAGGCCCAGAGTTACAGACTGCTATATCAGTCCTCTAATACAGGACTAGTAAAGGCCCAGTGTTACAGACTGCTATATCAGTCCACTAATACAGGACTAGTAAAGGCCCAGAGTTACAGACTGCTATATCAGTCCCAGAGTTACAGACTGCTATATCAGTCCTCTAATACAGGACTAGTAAAGGCCCAGAGTTACAGACTGCTATATCAGGCCCAGAGTTACAGACTGCTATATCAGGCCCAGAGTTACAGACTGCTATATCAGTCCTCTAATACAGGACTAGTAAAGGCCCAGAGTTACAGACTGCTATATCAGTCCTCTAATACAGGACTAGTAAAGGCCCAGAGTTACAGACTGCTATATCAGTCCACTAATACAGGACTAGTAAAGGCCCAGTGTTACAGACTGCTATATCAGGCCCAGAGTTAGACTGCTATATCAGTCCCAGAGTTACAGACTGCTATATCAGTCCTCTAATACAGGACTAGTAAAGGCCCAGAGTTACAGACTGCTATATCAGGCCCAGAGTTACAGACTGCTATATCAGTCCCAGTGTTACAGACTGCTATATCAGTCCTCTAATACAGGACTAGTAAAGGCCCAGTGTTACAGACTGCTATATCAGGCCCAGAGTTACAGACTGCTATATCAGTCCTCTAATACAGGACTAGTAAAGGCCCAGAGTTACAGACTGCTATATCAGTCCTCTAATACAGGACTAGTAAAGGCCCAGTGTTACAGACTGCTATATCAGGCCCAGAGTTACAGACTGCTATATCAGTCCCAGAGTTACAGACTGCTATATCAGTCCCAGAGTTACAGACTGCTATATCAGTCCCAGAGTTACAGACTGCTATATCAGTCCCAGAGTTACAGACTGCTATATCAGTCCCAGAGTTACAGACTGCTATATCAGTCCTCTAATACAGGACTAGTAAAGGTCTGTTAACACAGGACTAGTAAAGGTCTGTTAACACAGGACTAGTAGAGGTCTGTTAGTACAGGACTAGTAAAGGTCTGTTAATACAGGACTAGTAAAGGTCTGTTAACACAGGACTAGTAAAGGTCTGGTAATACAGGACTAGTAATACAGGACTAGTAAAGGTCTGTTAGTACAGGACTAGTAAAGGTCTGTTAACACAGGACTAGTAAAGGTCTGTTAAATTAATCAAATCAAATGTATTTATATAGCCCTTCGTACATCAGCTGATATCTCAAAGTGCTGTACAGAAACCCAGCCTAAAACCCCAAACAGCAAGCAATGCAGGTGTAGAAGCACGACTAATACAGGACTAGTAAAGGTTTACCTAGAGGAGAGTTACCTACTGGGGGTCATTGTTAACGTGCTTTTACACCTGCATTGTTTGCTGTTTGGGGTTTTAGGCTGGGTTTCTGTACAGCACTTTGAGATACAAAGCACGTTAACAATGACCCCTACTGACGTTAACAATGACCCCTACTGACGTTAACAATGACACCTACTGACGTTAACCTGCTCCAACACTATTCTAGATTACTGAGAAGAGACTCCTATACCAACACCTACTGACGTTAACCTGCTCCAACACTATTCTAGATTAATGAGAAGAGACTCCTATACCAACACCTACTGTACTCGGACACCATTCAAATCATATCAAACTTTCTTTGTCACGTGCGCCTAATACATCAAATCAAATCAAATTGATTTATAAAGCCCTTCGTACATCAGCTGATATCTCAAAGTGCTGTACAGAAACCCAGCCTAAAACCCCAAACAGCAAGCAATGCAGGTGTAGAAGCACGGTGGCTAGGAAAAACTCCCTAGAAAGGCCAAAACCTAGGAAGAAACGTAGAGAGGAAACCAGGCTATGTGGGGTGGCCAGTCCTCTTCTGGCTGTGCCGGGTGGAGATTATAACAGAACATGGCCAAGATGTTCAAATGTTCATAAATGACCAGCATGGTCGAATAATAATAAGGCAGAACAGTTGAAACTGGAGCAGCAGCACAGTCAGGTGGAAGTTGAAGCTGGAGCAGCAGCATGGCCAGGTGGACTGGGGACAGCAAGGAGTCATGTCAGGTAGTCCTGGGGCATGGTCCTAGGGCTCAGGTCCTCCGAGAGAGAGAAAGAAAGAGAGAAGGAGGGAATTAGAGAACGCACACTTAGATTCACACAGGACACCGAATAGGACAGGAGAAGTACTCCAGATATAACAAACTGACCCTAGCCCCCCGACACATAAACTACTGCAGCATAAATACTGGAGGCTACATCAAGTGTAGACTTTATAGTGAAATGCTTACCGGTACTTACAAGCCCTTAACTAACAGCGCAGTTCAAGAAGAGTTAAGAAAATATTTACCAGGTGGACTAAAATAAAAAGTTATAATTTCAAGTAACACAACAATAATGAGGCTCTATACAGGGGACGCCGGCACCGAGTCAGGAAGTAGTTTTTGAAATGCTGTGTAATATTTAGTTCTTATTGGACGTTGCTAACCTGTGTTGCAGAACGTCACGATGCTCTCTATGTGGTGGGGTCTCTGGATGAGACATTGGAGCTGAGAGGGATGAGGTATCATCCCATCGACATCGAGACATCTGTTATCCGCTCACACAAGAGCATCGCTGAATGGTGAGGCACATTAATCTATACCCACATATCTGTAGTCCCACATCTGCACACAGGAGACTCTATAGTCCCACATCTACACACAGGAGACTCTAGTCTCACGTTTACACACAGGAGACTCTATAGTCCCACATCTACACACAGGAGACTCTATAGTCCCACATCTACACACAGGAGACTCTATAGTCCCACATCTACACACAGGGGACTCTATAGTCCCACATCTACACACAGGAGACTCTATAGTCCCACATCTACACACAGGGGACTCTATAGTCCCACATCTACACACAGGAGACTCTATAGTCCCACATCTACACACAGGGGACTCTAGTCCCACATCTACACATAGGAGACTCTATAGTCCCACATCTACACACAGGAGACTCTAGTCCCACATCTACACACAGGAGACGCTAGTCCCACATCTACACACAGGGGACTCTATAGACCCACATCTACACACAGGGGACTCTATAGTCCCACATCTACACACAGGGGACTCTATAGACCCACATCTACACACAGGGGACTCTATAGTCCCACATTTACACACAGGAGACTCTATAGTCCCACATCTACACACAGGAGACTCTAGTCCCACATCTACACACAGGAGACTCTAGTCCCACATCTACACACAGGAGACTCTCTAGTCCCACATCTACACACAGGAGACTCTAGTCCCACATCTACACACAGGGGACTCTAGTCCCACATCTACACACAGGAGACTCTATAGTCCCACATCTACACACAGGGGACTCTATAGTCCCACATCTACACACAGGAGACTCTAGTCCCACATCTACACACAGGGGACTCTAGTCCCACATCTACACACAGGAGACTCTATAGTCCCACATCTACACACAGGGGACTCTATAGTCCCACATCTACACACAGGGGACTCTATAGTCCCACATCTACACACAATATACAGATTAACTCAGAGACTCGTGATATCTTTCAATGTCAGGTGTTGTGTAGCATGTATTCGAAAATTATGTGTGTAAGGTCAAACTTGATCAGTTCTATATCAGACCACTGAACTCCTGTCTTCCCTGCCTTCCCCTTTCCCCGTCTCTCTCCCCTGCCTTTCCCCGTCTCTCTTCCCTGCTTTCGTCCCCTGTCTCTCCCCTGCCTTTCCCCCATTTCTCTCCCCTGCCTTCCCCCGTCTCTCTCCCCTGCCTTCCCTGTTTCTCCCCTGCCTTTCCCCTGTTTCTCCCCTGCCTTTCCCCTGTCTCTCTCCCCTGCCTTCCCTGTTTCTCCCCTGCCTTTCCCCTGTCTCTCCCCTGCCTTCCCTGTTTCTCCCCTGCCTTTCCCTGTCTCTCCCCTGCCTTCCCTGTCTCTCCCCTGCCTTTCCCCTGTCTCTCCCCTGCCTTCCCCGTCTCTCTCCCCTGCCTTCCCTGTTTCTCCCCTGCCTTTCCCCTGTCTCTCCCCTGCCTTCCCCCTGTCTCTCCCCTGCCTTCCCTGTCTCTCCCCTGCCTTTCCCCTGTCTCTCCCCTGCCTTCCCTGTTTCTCCCCCTCTCTGTTCTGTTTTTACTTGCTAGTAGTGGAGCTCACAGTGTTAATGCTGCCGGTATAATCTGAACTTCTCTCCTCCCTGTCTCTCCCCTGCCTTCCCCTTTCCCCGTCTCTCCTCCCTGTCTCAGTGCTGTGTTCACGTGGACCAACCTCCTGGTGGTAGTAGTGGAGCTGTCTGGGTCAGAGCAGGAGGCTCTGGACCTAGTTCCCCTGGTGACTAACGTGGTTCTGGAGGACCACTACCTGATAGTGGGTGTAGTGGTGGTGGTGGATCCAGGGGTTATACCTATCAACTCAAGAGGAGAGAAACAGAGGATGCACTTACGGGATGGCTTCCTGGCTGACCAGCTGGACCCCATTTATGTGGCCTACAATATGTAAACAACAACATGTCAACAAGATGTAAACACCTGGACCCCGTCTATGTAACATGTAAACAGAGGAGGAGGAGGAGGGAGAGCCGCTCAGAGAATGAGAAATGGACTATGGACCACACAGCAGAAATGGACTATGGACCACACAGCAGAAATGGACTATGGACCACACAGCAGAAATGGACTATGGACCACACAGCAGAAATGGACTATGGACCACACAGCAGAAATGGACTATGGACCACACAGCAGAAAACTCTTGGTGTCCCTGTTTGAGTCCCAGCAGAATAGTGATGGGTCTTGGTGGGGCTGTACAGTCAGAATAGTGGTGGGGCTGTACAGTCAGAATAGTGGTGGGGTTGTACAGTCAGAATAGTGGTGGGGCTGTACAGTCAGAATAGTGGTGGGGTTGTACAGTCAGAATAGTGGTGGGGTTGTACAGTCAGAATAGTGGTGGGGCTGTACAGTCAGAATAGTGGTGGGGCTGTACAGTCAGAATAGTGATGGTCTTGGTGGGGCTGTACAGTCAGAATAGTGGTGGGGCTGTACAGTCAGAATAGTGGTGGGGCTGTACAGTCAGAATAGTGGTGGGGCTGTACAGTCAGAATAGTGATGGTCTTGGTGGGGCTGTACAGTCAGAATAGTGATGGGTCTTGGTGGGGCTGTACAGTCAGAATAGTGATGGGTCTTGGTGGGGTTGTACAGTCAGAATAGTGGTGGGGTTGTACAGTCAGAATAGTGATGGTCTTGGTGGGGTTGTACAGTCAGAATAGTGGTGGGGCTGTACAGTCAGAATAGTGATGGTCTTGGTGGGGCTGTACAGTCAGAATAGTGATGGGTCTTGGTGGGGTTGTACAGTCAGAATAGTGGTGGGGCTGTACAGTCAGAATAGTGATGGTCTTGGTGGGGCTGTACAGTCAGAATAGTGATGGGTCTTGGTGGGGCTGTACAGTCAGAATAGTGATGGGTCTTGGTGGGGCTGTACAGTCAGAATAGTGATGGGGCTGTACAGTCAGAATAGTGATGGTCTTGGTGGGGCTGTACAGTCAGAATAGTGGTGGGGCTGTACAGTCAGAATAGTGGTGGTCTTGGTGGGGCTGTACAGTCAGAATAGTGGTGGGGCTGTACAGTCAGAATAGTGGTGGGGCTGTACAGTCAGAATAGTGATGGTTCTTGGTGGGTCTGTACATTCAGAATAGTGATGGGCCTTGGTGGGGCTGTATAGTCAGAATAGTGATGGTCTTGGTGGGGCTGTACAGTCAGAATAGTGATGGTCTTGGTGGGGCTGTACATTCAGAATAGTGATGGGGCTGTACAGTCAGAATTGTGATGGGGCTGTACAGTCAGAATAGTGATGGGTCTGTACAGTCAGAATAGTGATGGGTCTTGGTGGGGCTGTACAGTCAGAATAGTGATGGTCTTGGTGGGGCTGTACAGTCAGAATAGTGATGGTCTTGGTGGGGCTGTACAGTCAGAATAGTGATGGGTCTTGGTGGGGTTGTACATTCAGAATAGTGATGGGGCTGTACATTCAGAATAGTGATGGTCTTGGTGGGGCTGTACAGTCAGAATAGTGATGGTCTTGGTGGGGCTGTACAGTCAGAATAGTGATGGTCTTGGTGGGACTGTACATTCAGAATAGTGATGGGACTGGAGGAGCAGGCAGGGGACTAGATGGGACTGGAGGAGCAGGCAGGGGACTAGATGGGACTGGAGGAGCAGGCAGGGGACTAGATGGGACTGGAGGAGCAGGCAGGGGACTGGAGGTGCAGGCAGGGGACTGGAGGAGCAGACAGGGGACTGGAGGAGCAGGCAGGGGACTAGATGGGACTGGAGGAGCAGGCAGGGGACTAGATGGGACTGGAGGAGCAGGCAGGGGACTGGAGGAGCAGGCAGGGGACTAGATGGGACTGGAGGAGCAGGCAGGGGACTAGATGGGACTGGAGGAGCAGGCAGGGGACTGGAGGAGCAGGCAGGGGACTAGATGGGACTGGAGGAGCAGGCAGGGGACTGGAGGAGCAGGCAGGGGACTGGAGGAGCAGACAGGGGACTGGAGGAGCAGGCAGGGGACTAGATGGGACTGGAGGAGCAGGCAGGGGACTAGATGGGACTGGAGGAGCAGGCAGGGGACTGGGGAAGCAGGCAGGGGACTGGAGGAGCAGGCAGGGGACTGGAGGAGCAGACAGGGGACTGGAGGAGCAGGCAGGGGACTAGATGGGACTGGAGGAGCAGGCAGGGGACTAGATGGGACTGGAGGAGCAGGCAGGGGACTGGAGGAGCAGGCTAATGCCAACACTGTGGAGGAGATGGGAGGGACTGATTGTTCATTGGGTTCCTTTAACAATGTTATGTTACACTTTTATATCATACACTTATTGGTACTTCAAGGCATGAAGAGTTGAAGACACATTTCATGTCCTCCTTGGTCTCAGCAGACCATTCCAAAAATAACTGTTGAAACAGTCCAAAACAGAGACCTTTAACGTATAAAATATGTAATATATTATTCCAACACTAATTGTTTCAGACTTCATGTAATCAGTTGATACTCTGGCAAATAACATCATTTGAATTTAACATGATAAACTTGCCACATGTTTTAAATGAGGCCTTAAGTATTCCCAGATGTCTGATTTTACTTGTGTTGATGTGAGGCAGCTGGTTGGCAGAGGAGGAGGTCAGGTTGAATGATTAGCCCTTGTGCACGTCCCAATATCTCCTGAAGTGTGCGCTTGTTCACTACTTCCCACAAATCTAAAAGCATTGTACTGGGAGTTTCCACCATATTTGTTATACCAGTCATTTCCTTTCTAATCAGTGGAGGGATGTGAACACGTTCACACTTTAAACATTTGGAGCATAGCCCTTCTCTCTGTGTGGCTGAAACATGAATACTCTTTCATTGTTTGTATCTAGTGGAATCGGGAGGTATTTTTGCTGAAGATATTATGAATAAAAAGCTCACAGATCACATGGAGACATGGGGTCTGATGAGGGCCAGGCGGTGACATATTACATGATTCTCTCAGAAGACTTCTCTAATGAGTGAGAGGTTGCAGTTGTTCCTCTACCGTCATCCATCATACCTGCTATGTTAAGACCACTCCTCTGTATCCATAGTGCATCCTGTTGGCCCAGGCAACAGCCTGCTGTAAGTATGTACAGAGTTATGTAAGTTAATATTATTGGGCCCCAGATAGAGCCTCTTGCTCTGGGTACATGGGTCATGTGTGGGAAGATACTGAAGATGTTTCAGATGAACCTCCAGACTAACGACATATTAACATGTTACTGTCTGAAGACAACAGAACAAAAGGAAAGAAGCCTTGTAATATGTATTGTATGAACACTGAGGACTGGCAACTGCAAGGAGGCAACACCCTGGGGACTGGCTACTGCAGGGAGGCAACCAAGCAACACCCTGGGGACTGGCTACTGCAGGGAGGCAACCAAGCAACACCCTGGGGACTGGCTACTGCACGGAGGCAACCAAGCAACACCCTGGGGACTGGCTACTGCAGAGCGACAACCAAGCAACACCCTGGGGACTGGCTACTGCACGGAGGCAACCAAGCAACACCCTGGGGACTGGCTACTGCAGAGCGACAACCAAGCAACACCCTGGGGACTGGCTACTGCACGGAGGCAACCAAGCAACACCCTGGGGACTGGCTACTGCAGAGCGACAACCAAGCAACACCCTGGGGACTGGCTACTGCACGGAGGCAACCAAGCAACACCCTGGGGACTGGCTACTGCAGAGCGACAACCAAGCAACACCCTGGGGACTGGCTACTGCAGGGAGGAAACCAAACAACTTTCTGACAGACTGTTCTGATGAATGGTGACATCTGTCATCCTGGAGATATTTTGAGGACATTCTGTTTGTGTAAAGATTCATGTGTCTATGGTTTGTTGTCATTATTTTCACAACATGCTTTCTTAATAAATACAATACTTTTATCACATGATAATGTTTGTACTTGGAGACTGAACACCTGATTAATCAAGTGTAGACTAACGGTGAAATGCTTACTGACCCTTCCCAGCAATGCAGAATAATAATAGAAACAAATAACAACACAACACATTTAATCCTAGTAAAAAATTGCCTGTTTTAGGTCAGTTAGGATCACCACTTTATTTTAAGAATGTGAAATGTCAGAATAATACTAGAGATAATTATTTATTTCATCACATTCCCAGTGGGTCAGAAGTGTACATGCACTCATTTAGTATTTGGTAGCATTGCCTTTAAATTATTTAACTTGGGTCAAACATTTCGGGTAGCCTTCCACAAGCTTCCCACAATAAGTTGGGGTGAATTTTGGCCCATTTCTGACAGAGCTGGTGTAACTGAGTCAGGTTTGAAGGCCTCCTTGCTCGCACACGTTTTCAGTTCTGCCCACACATGTTCTATAGGATTGAGGTCAGGGCTTTGTGATGGCCACTCCAATACCTTGACTTGGTTGTCCTTAAGCCATTTTGCCACAACGTTGGAAGTATGCTTGGGGTCATTGTCCATTTGGAAAACCCATTTGTGACCAAGCTTTAACTTCCTGATGATGCTGCCACCCACATGCTTCACGGTTGGGATGGTGTTCCTTCGCTTACAACTCCCCCCTTTTCCTCCAAACATAACAATGGTCATTATGGCCAAACAGTTATATTCTTGTTTCATCAGACCAGAGGACATATCTCCAAAAAGTACAATCTTTGTCCCCATGTGCAGTTGCAAACCGTAGTCTGGCTTTTTTATGGCGGTTTTGGAGCAGTGGCTTCTTCCTTGCTGTGCGGCCTTTCAGGTTATGTCGATATAGGACTCGTTTTACAGTGGATATACAGTGGGGCAAAAAAGTATTTAGTCAGCCACCAATTGTGCAAGTTCTCCCACTTAAAAAGATGAGAGAGGCCTGTAATTTTCATCATAGGTACACTTCAACTATGACAGACAAGATTAGAAGAAAAAATCCAGAAAATACAATTAGGATTTTTTATGAATTTATTTGCAAATTATGGTGGAAAATAAGTATTTGGTCACCTACAAACAAGCAAGATTTCTGGCACCTGTAACCTGTAACTTTGTTAAGAGGCTCCTCTCCTCCACTCGTTACCTGTTTGAACTTGTTATCAGTATAAAAGACACCTGTCCACAACCTCAAACAGTCACACTCCAAACACCACTATGGCCAAGACCAAATCAGATACCACCTGGAGCGTCTCCCCTGACACATAGACATCTGGCTCAGTAGCATCTGTTGCCCTCTTTGTGAAGAACATGCAAACAGTTTTTTTCACGTTGAGATGCAAACACGAGTCACTGAGCCACTTTGTAACCTGGACCATTACAGTAGTGAGTTCTTGTGCAGCTTGTTGTTTGCTCTTTGCACATATATCACTGTATCATCTGCATACACTTGAACTTCAGACCCAGTACAGACAGAAGGCAGATCATTAATGTACAGGCTGAACAGGAGGGGTCCCAGTATTGACCCTTGGGGCACGCCCACATCATAGCTAAGAGTGGGCGACAGCTCATTGCTCACTCTGACACACTGAGTTCTGCCTTCAAGGTATGATTTCATCCATCTCAAGGCATTGGGGGAAAGGTTGAACTTGGACTATGGGTATTCTGCATGTTTTGGGTAGTCTGGATGGTTTGGGTAGTCTGGATGGTTTGGGTTGTCTGGATAGTCTGGGTAGACTGGATGGTCTGAGTTGTCTGGGTGGTTTGGATAGTCTGGATGGTCTGAGGGGTCTGGGTGTGTAGTCTGGATGTTGGGTAGTCTGGATCGTCTTGATAGTCGGGATGGTCTGAACTGTCTGGCTAGTCAGATTCATCTGGATAGTATTGATGGTCTGGATGGTTTGGGAATTCTGGATGGTTTGGGTAGTCTGGATGGTCTTGTTATTCCGGATGGTCTGGGTATTCTGGATGGTTTGGGTAGTCTGGATGGTTTGGGTAGTCTGGATAGTCTGGATGGTTTGGGTAGTCTGGATAGTCTGGATGGTTTGGGTAGTCTGGATAGTCTGGATGGTCTGGGTATTCTGGATGGTTTGGGTAGTCTGGATGGTTTGGGTAGTCTGGATAGTCTGGATGGTTTGTGTAGTCTGGATGGTTTGGGTAGTCTGGATGTTCTGGATATTTTGGTTTGTCTGGATAGTCTGTATGGCCTGGGTAGTCTGGATGGTTTGGGTGGTCTGGATAGTGTGGATGTTTTTTTAGTCTGGATGGTTTGGGTGGTCTGAATCGTCTTGATAGTGTAGATGGTTTGGGTAGTCTGGGTGGTCTGGAAAGTGTGGACCGTCTGTATTACTTGGTTGTCTGAATGGTCTGGGTAGTCTGTATGGTTTTGGTAGTCTGTATGGTTTTGGTAGTCTGGATGGTTCAGGTAGTCTGGATGGTCTGGATGGTTTGGGTAGTCTGGATGGTTCAGGTAGTCTGGATGGTTCAGGTAGTCTGGATGGTTTGGGTTGTCTGGATGGTCTGGATAGTTAAGATGGTTTGGGTAGTCTGCAATGTCTGGATGGTTTGGGTAGTCTGGATGGTTTGGTTAGTCTGGACAGTCTGGATTGTCTGAATAGTCTCTATGGTTTGGGTAATCTGGATAGTCTGGATGGTAAGGATGTTCTGGTTTGTCTGGTTGGTCTGGGTAGTCTGTTTGGTTGGGTGGTGTGGATGATCTGGATAGTTGGGGTAGTCTGGATAGTGTTGATGGTTTTTTAGTCTGGATGGTTTGGGTTGTCTGGATGGTTTGGGTATTCTGGATGGTTTGGGTATTCTGGATGGTTTGGGTATTCTGGATGGTTTGGGTATTCTGGATGGTCTGGGTAGTCTGGATGGTTTGGGTAGTCTGGATTGTCTGGATGGCCTGGATAGTCTGGGTGGTTTGTGTAGTCTGGATGGTTTTGGTAGTCTGGGTGGTCTGGATGGCCTGGATAGTCTGGGTGGTTTGTGTAGTCTGTATGGTTTGGGTAGTCTTGCTGGTCTGGATGGTCTGATTTGTCTGGATAGTCTGGATGGTCTGGGATTTCTGGATGGTTTGGGTAGTCTGGATGGGTTGGGTATTCTGGATTGGTTTGGGTATTCTGGAATGTCTGGATGGTTTGGGTATTCTGGAATGTCTGGATGGTTTGGGTAGTCTGGATAGTCTGGATGGTTTGGGTAGTCTGGATGGTTTGGGTTGTCGTGATAATCTGGATGTTTTGGGTAGTCTGGACGGTTTGGGTAGTCTGGATGGTCTAGGTGTTTTGGATGGTCTGGGATGTCTGGATGGTCTGGATGTTTTGGGTAGTCTGGATGGTTTGGGTAGTCTGGAATGTATGCTTATTCTGGATGGTTTGGGTAGTCTGGATGGTCTGAATAGTCACTATGGTTTGGGTAGTCTGGATGGTCTGCATAGAATGGATGGGCTGGATGGTTTGGTAGTCTGGATAGTCTGGATGGTTTGGGTAGTCTGGAATGTCTGCTTATTCTGGATGGTTTGGGTAGTCTGGATGGTCGAATAGTCTCTATGGTTTGGGTAGTCTGGATTGTCTGGGTAGTCTGGATGGTTTGGGTAGTCTGGATAGTGTGGATGGTTTTTTAGTCTAGATGGTCTGGGTAGTCTGGATGGTTTAGGTAGTCTGGATGGTCTGGATGGTTTTGGTAGACTGGATGGTCTGGGTATTCCGAATGTCTTGATAGTCGCGATAGTCTGGATGGTCTGAACTGTCTGGGTAGTCAAATTAATCTGGATAGTATTGATGGTCTGGATGGTTTGGGAATTCTGGATGGTTTGGGAATTCTGGATGGTTTGGGAATTCTGGATGGTTTGGGTAGTCTGGATGGTTTGGGTAGTCTGGATGGTCTGGGTATTCCGGATGGTTTGGGTAGTCTGGGTGGTCTGGGTTTTCTGGATGGTTTGGGTAGTCTGGAATGTCTGCTTATTCTGGATGGTTTTGGTAGTCTGGATGGTCTGAATAGTCTCTATGGTTTGGGTAGTCTGGATGGTCTGCATAGAATGGATGGGCTGGATGGTTTGGTAGTCTGGATAGTCTGGATGGTTTGGGTAGTCTGGATGGTCAAATAGTCTCTATGGTCTTGGTAGTCTGGATGGTCTGGGTATTCTGGATGGTTTGGGTAATCTGGATGGTCTGCGTATTCTGGATGGTCAAATAGTCTCTATGGTCTTGGTAGTCTGGATGGTTTGGGTATTCTGGATGGTTTGGGTAGTCTGGATGGTCTGGGTATTCTGGATGGTTTGGGTAGTCTGGATAGTCTGGGTGGTTTTGGTAGTCTGGATGGTCGAATAGTCTATGATTTGGGTAGTCTGGATAGTATGGATGGTCTGGATAGTCTGGATAGTCTGGGTGGTTTGGGTAGTCTGGAATGTCTGCTTATTCTGGATGGTTTGGGTTGTCTGGATGGTCTGAATAGTCACTATGGTTTGGTTAGTCTGGAATGTCTGAATAGTCTCTATGGTTTGGGTAGTCTGGATAATGTGGATGGTTTGGGTAGTCTGGGTGGTCGAATAGTCTATGATTTGGGTAGTCTGGAATGTCTGCTTATTCTGGATGGTTTGGGTAGTCTGGATGGTCAAATAGTCTCTATGGTTTGGGTAGTCTGGATGGTCTGGATGTTTTGGTTTGTCTGGATGGTTGGGTAGTCTGGATGGTTTGGGTAGTCTGGATAATGTGGATGGTGTTTTAGTCTGGATGGTCTGGGTTGTCTGGATGGTTTGGGTAGTCTGGATAATGTGGATGGTGTTTTAGTCTGGATGGTCTGGGTTGTCTGGATGGTTTGGGTAGTCTGGATGGTCTGGGTATTCTGTATGGTTTGGGTAGTCTGGATAGTCTGGATGGTCTTGCTTGGCTGGATGGTCTGAATGTTTGTTTAGTCTGGATTGTCTGGGTAGTCTGGATGGTTTGGATATTCTGGATCTTCTGGATGGTTTGGGTAGTCTGGATGGTCTGGGTATTCCGGATGTCTTGATAGTCGGGATAGTTTGGATGGTCTGAACTGTCTGGGTAGTCAGATTCATCTGGATAGTATTGATGGTCTGGATGGTCTTGGTAGTCTGGATGGTCTGGATGTTTTTTTAGTCTGGATAGTCTGGGTTGTCTGGATAGTTTGGGTAGTCTGGATGGTTTGGGTAGTCTGGATGGTCTGGGTATTCTGGATGGTTTGGGTAGTCTGGATGGTTTGGGTAGTCTGGATGGTTTGGGTAGTCTGGATGGTTTGGGTAGTCTGGATGGTTTGGGTATTCTGGATGGTTTGGGTAGTCTGGATAGGTTGGATGGCCTGGATAGTCTGGGTGGTTTGGGTAGTCTGGAATGTCTGGATGGTTTGGGTAGTCTGGATGGTTTGTGTAGTCTGGATGGTTTGGGTAGTCTGGGTGGTTTGTGTAGTCTGGATGGTTTGGGTAGTCTGGGTGGTTTGTGTAGTCTGGATGGTTTTGGTAGTCTGGGTGGTTTGTGTAGTCTGGATGGTTTGGGTAGTCTGGGTGGTTTGGGTAGTCTGGGTGGTTTGTGTAGTCTGGGTGGTTTGGGTAGTCTGGATGGTTTGGGTAGTCTGGGTGGTTTGGGTAGTCTGGGTGGTTTGTGTAGTCTGGGTGGTTTGGGTAGTCTGGGTGGTTTGTGTAGTCTGGATGGTTTGGGTAGTCTGGGTGGTTTGGGTAGTCTGGATGGTTTTGGTAGTCTGGGTGGTTTGTGTAGTCTGGATGGTTTGGGTAGTCTGGGTGGTTTGGGTAGTCTGGGTGGTTTGGGTAGTCTGGGTGGTTTGTGTAGTCTGGGTGGTTTGGGTAGTCTGGGTGGTTTGTGTAGTCTGGGTGGTTTGGGTAGTCTGGGTGGTTTGTGTAGTCTGGGTGGTCTGGATGGTCTGATTTGTCTGGATGGTCTGTGATTTCTGGATGGTTTGGGTAGTCTGGATTGTTTGGGTATTCTGGATTGGTTTGGGTATTCTGGAATGTCTGGATGGTCTGGGTATTCTGGATTGTTTGGGTAGTCTGGATGGTCTGGGTATTCTGGATGGTTTGGGTAGTCTGGATGGTCTGGGTAGTCTGGATGGTCTGGGTATTCTGGATGGTTTGGGTAGTCTGGATGGTCTGGATGGTTTGGGTTGTCGTGATAATCTGGATGGTCTGGATGTTTTGGGTAGTCTGGATGTTTTTGGTAGTCTGGACGGTTTGGGTAGTCTGGATGGTCTAGGTGTTTTGGATGTTCTGGGATGTCTGGATGTTTTGGGTCGTCTGAATTGTCTGGATGTTTTGGGTAGTCTGGATGGTTTGGATGGTTTGGGTAGTCTGGAATGTCTGGATGGTTTGGGTAGTCTGGAATGTCTGGATGGTTTGGATGGTCTGGAATGTCTGGATGGTTTGGGTAGTCTGGAATGTCTGGATGGTTTGGGTAGTCTGGATGGTCTGCATAGAATGGATGGGCTGGATGGTTTGGTAGTCTGGATAGTCTGGATGGTTTGGGTAGTCTGGATGGTTTGGGTAGTCTGGATAGTCTGGATGGTTTGGGTAGTCTGGATAGTCTGGATGGTTTGGGTTGTTTGGATAGTCTGGACGGTCTGGATGGTTTGGGTAGTCTGGATGGTTTGGGTAGTCTGGATAGTCTGGATGGTTTGGGTAGTCTGGATAGTCTGGATGGTTTGGGTAGTCTGGATAGTCTGGATGGTTTGGGTATTCTGGATGGTTTGGGTAGTCTGGATAGTCTGGATGGTTTGGGTAGTCTGGATGGTTTGGGTAGTCTGGATGGTTTGGGTAGTCTGGATAGTCTGGATGGTTTGGGTAGTCTGGATAGTCTGGATGGTTTGGGTAGTCTGGATGGTTTGGGTAGTCTGGATGGTTTGGGTAGTCTGGATGGTTTGGGTAGTCTGGATAGTCTGGATGGTTTGGGTAGTCTGGATAGTCTGGATGGTTTGGGTAGTCTGGATGGTCTGGATGGTTTGGGTAGTCTGGATGGTTTGGGTAGTCTGGATAGTCTGGATGGTTTGGGTAGTCTGGATGGTTTGGGTAGTCTGGATGGTTTGGGTAGTCTGGATAGTCTGGATGGTTTGGGTAGTCTGGATGGTTTGGGTAGTCTGGATGGTCTGGGTAGTCTGGATGGTTTGGGTAGTCTGGATGGTCTGGGTAGTCTGGATGGTTTGGGTAGTCTGGATGGTCTGGGTAGTCTGGATGGTCTGGGTAGTCTAGATGGTTTGGGTAGTCTGGATGGTCTGGGTAGTCTGGATGGTTTGGGTTGTCTGGATGGTTTGGGTAGTCTGGATGGTTTGGGTAGTCTGGATGGTTTGGGTAGTCTGGATGGTCTGGATGGTTTGGGTAGTCTGGATGGTTTGGGTAGTCTGGATGGTTTGGGTAGTCTGGATAGTCTGGATGGTTTGGGTTGTCTGGATGGTTTGGGTAGTCTGGATAGTCTGGATGGTTTGGGTAGTCTGGATGGTCTGGGTAGTCTGGATGGTCTGGGTAGTCTGGATGGTTTGGGTAGTCTGGATGGTTTGGGTAGTCTGGATGGTTTGGGTAGTCTGGATGGTTTGGGTAGTCTGGGTAGTCTGGAAAGTGTGGGTAGTTTTGATAGTCTGGATGGTCTGTATGGTCAGCTAAAAAGATGTGTCGGCATCAAGTATTTGTCTCTGGCAAGTCTATATACGATGTGAGCAAATGAGGTGAGATAAGGGAGGTAAAGGCAAAAAAAGGCCATGGTGGCGAAGTAAATACAATATAGCAAGTAAAACACTGGAATGGTAGATTTGCAGTGGAAGACTGTGCAAAGTAGAAATAAAAATAATGGGATGCAAAGGAGCAAAATTAATTAACTAATTAATTAAATACATGTAGGGAAGAGTTAAACAATCAAATCAAATCAAATTTTATTTGTCACATACACATGGTTAGCAGATGTTAATGCGAGTGTAGCGAAATGCTTGTGCTTCTAGTTCCGACAATGCAGTGATAACCAACAAGTAATCTAACTAACAATTCCAAAACTACTGTCTTATACACAGTGTAAGGGGATAAGGAATATGTACATAAGGATATATGAATGAGTGATGGTACAGAGCAGCATACAGTAGATGGTATCGAGTACAGTATATACATATGAGATGAGTATGTAGACAAAGTAAACAAAGTGGCATAGTTAAAGTGGCTAGTGATACATGTATTACATAAGGATGCAGTCGATGATGTAGAGTACAGTATATACGTATGCATATGAGATGAATAATGTAGGGTAAGTAACATTATATAAGGTAGCATTGTTTAAAGTGGCTAGTGATATATTTACATCATTTCCCATCAATTCCCATTATTAAAGTGGCTGGAGTTGGGTCAGTGTCAATGACAGTGTGTTGGCAGCAGCCACTCAATGTTAGTGGTGGCTGTTTAACAGTCTGATGGCCTTGAGATAGAAGCTGTTTTTCAGTCTCTCGGTCCCAGCTTTGATGCACCTGTACTGACCTCGCCTTCTGGATGATAGCGGGGTGAACAGGCAGTGGTTCGGGTGGTTGATGTCCTTGGTGATCTTTATGGCCTTCCTGTAACATCGGGTGGTGTAGGTGTCCTGGAGGGCAGGTAGTTTGCCCCCGGTGATGCGTTGTGCAGACCTCACTACCCTCTGGAGAGCCTTACGGTTGAGGGCGGAGCAGTTGCCGTACCAGGCGGTGATACAGCCATCCAGGATGCTCTCGATTGTGCATCTGTAGAAGATTGTGAGTGCTTTTGGTGACAAGCCGAATTTCTTCAGCCTCCTGAGGTTGAAGAGGCGCTGCTGCGCCTTCTTCACGACGCTGTCAGTGTGAGTGGACCAATTCAGTTTGTCTGTGATGTGTATGCCGAGGAACTTAAAACTTGCTACCCTCTCCACTACTGTTCCATCGATGTGGATAGGGGGGTGTTCCCTCTGCTGTTTCCTGAAGTCCACAATCATCTCCTTAGTTTTGTTGACGTTGAGTGTGAGGTTATTTTCCTGACACCACACTCCGAGGGCCCTCACCTCCTCCTTGTAGGCCGTCTCGTCGTTGTTGGTAATCAAGCCTACCACTGTTGTGTCGTCCGCAAACTTGATGATTGAGTTGGAGGCGTGCGTGGCCACGCAGTCATGGGTGAACAGGGAGTACAGGAGAGGGCTCAGAACGCACCCTTGTGGGGCCCCGTGTTGAGGATCAGCGGGAGGAGATGTTGTTGCCTACCCTCACCACCTGGGGGCGGCCCATCAGGAAGTCCAGTACCCAGTTGCACAGGGCGGGGTCGAGACCCAGGGTCTCGAGCTTGATGACGAGTTTGGAGGGTACTATGGTGTTGAATGCCGAGCTGTAGTCGATGAACAGCATTCTCACATAGGTATTCCTCTTGTCCAGGTGGGTTAGGGCAGTGTGCAGTGTGGTTGAGATTGCATCGTCTGTGGACCTATTTGGGCGGTAAGCAAATTGGAGTGGGTCTAGGGTGTCAGGTAGGGTGGAGGTGATATGGTCCTTGACTAGTCTCTCAAAGCACTTCATGATGACGGAAGTGAGTGCTACGGGCGGTAGTCGTTTAGCTCAGTTACCTTAGCTTTCTTGGGAACAGGAACAATGGTGGCCCTCTTGAAGCATGTGGGAACAGCAGACTGGTATAGGGATTGATTGAATATGTCCGTAAACACACCGGCCAGCTGGTCTGCGCATGCTCTGAGGGCGCGGCTGGGGATGCCGTCTGGGCCTGCAGCCTTGCGAGGGTTAACACGTTTAAATGTCTTACTCACCTCGGCTGCAGTGAAGGAGAGACTGCATGTTTTCGTTGCAGGCCGTGTCAGTGGCACTGTATTGTCCTCAAAGCGGGCAAAAAAGTTATTTAGTCTGCCTGGGAGCAAGACATCCTGGTCCGTGACTGGGCTGGGTTTCTTGTAGTCCGTGATTGACTGTAGACCCTGCCACATGCCTCTTGTGTCTGAGCCATTGAATTGAGATTCCACTTTGTCTCTGTACTGACGCTTAGCTTGTTTAATAGCCTTGCGGAGGGAATAGCTGCATTGTTTATATTCGGACATGTTACCAGACACCTTGCCCTGATTAAAAGCAGTGGTTCGCGCTTTCAGTTTCACGCGAATGCTGCCATCAATCCACGGTTTCTGGTTTGGGAATGTTTTTATCGTTGCTATGGGAACGACATCTTCGACGCACGTTCTAATGAACTCGCACACCGAATCAGCGTATTCGTCAATATTTTCATCTGACGCAATACGAAACATGTCCCAGTCCACGTGATGGAAGCAGTCTTGGAGTGTGGAGTCAGCTTGGTCTGACCAGCGTTGGACAGACCTCAGCGTGGGAGCCTCTTGTTTTAGTTTCTGCCTGTAGGCAGGGATCAGCAAAATGGAGTCGTGGTCAGCTTTCCCGAAAGGGGGGCGGGGCAGGGCCTTATATGCGTCGCGGAAGTTAGAGTAACAATGATCCAAGGTTTTACCACCCCTGGTTGCGCAATCGATATGCTGATAAAATTTAGGGAGTCTTAGTTAGTTGTTTGGGCTAAATTATAGGTGGGCTATGTACAGGTGCAGTAATCTGTGAGCTGCTCTGACAGTTGGTGCTTAAAGCTAGTGAAGGAGATAAGTGTTTCCAGTTTCAGAGATTTATGTAGTTCGTTCCAGTCATTGGCAGCAGAGAACTGGAAGGAGAGGCGGCCAAAGAAAGAATTGATTTTGGGGGTGACTAGAGAGATATACCTGCTGGAGCGTGTGCTACAGGTGGGAGATGCTATGGTGACCAGCGAGCTGAGATAAGGGGGGACTTTACCTAGCAGGGTCCTGTAAATGACATGGAGCCAGTGGGTTTGGCGACGAGTATGAAGCGAGGGCCAGCCAACGAGAGCGTACAGGTCGCAATGGTGGGTAGTATATGGGGCTTTGGTGACAAAACGGATTGCACTGTGATAGACCATCCAATTTGTTGAATAGGGTATTGGAGGCTATTTTGTAAATGACATCGCCGAAGTCGAGGATTGGTAGGATGGTCAGTTTTACAAGGGTATGTTTAGCAGCATGAGTGAAGGATGCTTTGTTGTGAAATAGGAAGCCAATTCTAGATTTAACTTTGGATTGGAGATGTTTGATATGGGTCTGGAAGGAGAGTTTACAGTCTAACTAGACACCTAAGTATTTGTAGTTGTCCACGTATTCTAAGTCAGAGCCGTCCAGAGTAGTGATGTTGGACAGGCGGGCAAGGTGCAGGTAGCGATCGGTTGAAGAGCATGCATTTAGTTTTATTTGTATTTAAGAGCAATTGGAGGCCACGGAAGGAGAGTTGTATGGCATTGAAGCTTGCCTGGAGGGTTGTTAACACAGTGTCCAAAGAAGGACCAGAAGTATACAGAATGGTGTCGTCTGCGTAGAGGTGGATCAGAGACTCACCAGCAGCAAGAGCGACATCATTGATGTATACAGAGAAGAGTCGGTCCAAGAATTTAACCCTGTGGCACCCGCATAGAGACTGCCAGAGGTCCGGACAGCAGACCCTCTGATTTGACACACTAAACTCTATCAGAGAAGTAGTTGGTGAACCAGGCGAGGCAATCATTTGAGAAACCAAGGCTGTCGAGTCTGCCGATGAGGATGTGGTGATTGACAGAGTCGAAAGCCTTGGCCAGATCAATGAATACGGCTGCACAGTAATGTTTCTTATCGATGGCAGTTAAGATATCGTTTAGGACCTTGAGCGTGGCTGAGGTGCACCCATGACCAGCTCTGAAACCAGATTGCATAGCAGAGAAGGTATGGTGAGATTCGAAATGGTCGGTAATCTGTTTGTTGACTTGGCTTTCGAAGACCTTAGAAAGGCATGGTAGGATAGATATAGGTCTGTAGCATGTTGGGTCAAGAGTGTCCCGCCCTTTGAAGAGGGGGATGACCGCAGCTGCTTTCCAATCTTTGGGAATCTCAGACGACACGAAAGAGAGGTTAAACAGGCTAGTAATAGGGGTGGCAACAATTTCGGCAGATAATTTTAGAAAGAAAGGGTCCAGATTGTCTAGCCCGACTAATTTGTAGGGGTCCAGATTTTGCAGCTCTTTCAGAACATCAGCTGAACGGATTTGGGAGAAGGAGAAATGGGGAAGGCTTGGGCGAGTTGCTGTGGGGGGTGCAGTGCTGTTGACCGGGGTAGGAGTAGCCAGGTGGAAAGCATGGCCAGCCGTAGAAAAATGCTTATTGAAATTCTCAATTAAGGTGGATTTATCAGTGGTGACAGTGTTTCCTATCTTCAGTGCAGTGGGCAGCTGGGAGGAGGTGTTCTTATTATCCATGGACTTCACAGTGTCCCAGAACTTTTTTGAGTTAGTGTTGAAGGAAGCACATTTCTGCTTGAAAAAGCTAGCCTTGGCTTTTCTAACTGCCTGTGTGTAACGGTTTCTAGCTTCCCTGAACAGCTGCATATCACGGGGGCTGTTCGATGCTAATGCAGAACGCCATAGGATGTTTTTGTGTTGGTTAAGGGCAGTCAGGTCTGGGGAGAACCAAGGGCTATATCTGTTCCTGGTTCTAAATTTTCTGAATGGGGCATGTTTATTTAAGATGGTTAGGAAGGCATTTAAAAAAAATATCCAGGCATCCTCTACTGACGGGATGAGATCAATATCCTTCCAGGATACCCCGGCCAGGTCGATTAGAAAGGCCTGCTCGCTGAAGTGTTTCAGGGAGCGTTTTACAGTGATGAGTGGAGGTTGTTTGACCGCTGACCCATTACGGATGCAGGCAATGAGGCAGTGATCGCTGAGATCTTGGTTGAAGACAGCAGAGGTGTATTTAGAGGGCAAGTTGGTTAGGATGATATCTATGAGGGTGCCCGTGTTTAAGGCTTTGGGGAAGTACCTGGTAGGTTCATTGATAATTTGTGTGAGATTGAGGGCATCAAGGTTAGATTGTAGGATGGCTGGGGTGTTAAGCATGTTCCAGTTTAGGTCACCTAGGAGCACGAGCTCTGAAGATAGATGGGGGGCAATCAGTTCACATATGGTGTCCAGAGCACAGCTGTACTCTTTCTGGGCCAAGCCTGGCCTGTTGAAGAGTGATAGACTCCATCCTAGCTGGAGGGGTGCTCTCATCTTATCAACTAACATAGATAGGGCTCTAACTCCACAATGAAATAGAGTGCAGGCCAGGCAGCAGGCTGTTAGCCTGCCTGCCAGCTTAGCAGAGTCTGCCACTAGCACAGTCAGTGTAGTCAGCTCAGCTATCCCCATTGAGACCTTGTCTGTGCCTCGGCCTAGGTTGGGCAACACTAAACATGGCGGTGTTCGCTTTAGCAATCTCACTAGAATTAAGACCTCCTCCATTCCTGCCCTTGTTGAAAGAGATCGTGATACCTCACATCTCAAAATAGGGCATCCCTCACTTCCAAGGCAGTTATAGTCAATTAACTAATCACTGATTATAATCTTGATGTGATTGGCCTGACTGAAACATGGTTTAAGCCTGATGAATTGACTGTGTTACATGAGGCCTCACCTCCTGGTTACACTTGTGACCATATCCCCTGCGCATCCCGCAAAGGCGGCGGTGTTGCTACCATTTACGATATTACATTTCAATTTACACAAAAAAAACAGACGTTTTCGTCATTTGAGCTTCTAGTCATATAATCTATGCAGGCTACTTAATCACTTTTTATAGCTACTGTTTACAG
The DNA here is from genome assembly GCF_034236695.1 of Oncorhynchus nerka. Taxonomy (NCBI): domain Eukaryota; kingdom Metazoa; phylum Chordata; class Actinopteri; order Salmoniformes; family Salmonidae; genus Oncorhynchus; species Oncorhynchus nerka. The sequence goes on from NC_088396.1 coordinate 58,781,577, forward strand.
GCTTCCTGGGCCATATACAGCGTTCCTCACTGAGTTCCCTGAATTCCTATCAGACCTTGTAGTCATAGCAGATAATATTCTAATCTTTGCTGACTTTAATATTCACATGGAAAAGTCCACAGACCCACTCCAAAAGGCTTTCGGAGCCATCATCGACTCAGTGTGTTTTGTCCAACATGTCTCTGGACCTACTCACTGCCACAGTCATACTCTGGACCTAGTTTTGTCCCATGGAATAAATGTTGTGGATCTTAACCTCTTGAACCTCTGGGGGCAGTATTTCATTTTTGGATGAAAAACGTTCCCGTTTTAAACAAGATATTTTGTCACGAAAAGATGCTCGACTATGCATATAATTGACAGCTTTGGAAAGAAAACACTCTGACGTTTCCAAAACTGCAAAGATATTGTCTGTGAGTGCCACAGAACTAATGCTACAGGCGAAACCAAGATGAAACTTCAAACAGGAAGTAAGCCAGATTTTTGAGGCGCTGTGTTCCAATGTCTCCTTATATGGCTGTGAATGCGCCAGGAACGAGCCTACACTTTCTGTCGTTTCCCCAAGGTGTCTGCAGCATTGTGACGTATTTGTAGGCATATCATTGGAAGATTGACCGTAAGAGACTACATTTACCAGGTGTCCGCCTGGTGTCCTCCGTCGAAATTGGTGTGCAATCTCCAGCTGCATGTATTTTTCCATGTGATTCAGAGGAGAAACCAAACTGCCACGAATGACTTATCATCGAATAGATATGTGAAAAACACCTTGAGGATTGATTCTAAACAACGTTTGCCATGTTTCTGTCGATATTAGTTCATTTGGAAAAAAACAAAACGGAGTGATTTCTCCTACACAAATAATCTTTTTGGAAAAACTGAACATTTGCTATCTAACTGAGAGTCTCCTCATTGAAAACATCCGAAGTTCTTCAAAGGTAAATGATTTAATTTGATTGCTTTTTGCTGGACAAAATGCTATGCTAGGCTATCGATAGACTTACACAAATGCTTGTCTAGCTTTGGCTGTAAAGCATATTTTGAAAATCTGAGATGACAGGGTGATTAACAAAAGGCTAAGCTGTGTCTCAATATATTTCATTTGTGATTTTCATGAATAGGATTATTTTCTAGGGATATTTATGTCCTTGCGTTATGCTAATTAGTGTCAGGCGATGATTACGCTCCCACATGCGGGATGGGGTGTCAGTAGAGGTTTTAAGGTGGTAAATTACCTTTAATGGTGTCAGACCGAGGCTCTGCATCTGTCCTTTAAAAACATTTTGCTAAACCTAAGCTTCCAAATACTCTTCTGCAACCCGCCAATGTAGCTACTTTTCCTAAAGTATTTATATTTAATTCGGAACCGGACCCCCTCAACTGAAGCTAGCCAGCTAACTACCAGCTATGCTAGCGGTCTTCAGCTAACCGGTCATCAACTAACCTTTAGCTCGGAAAGCTCTCGCCAGTTCGAACAACGCGACGCTAACCAGAGCATAACGGACCTATTTAATTTTTTTACCCCCGGATTCCCACCACAAACGGAACATTCTTCAGCTGGATCTTCACAACTAGCTATCGAGCTAAACAGCAACCCTGGTTGATTACTCCTGGCTAGCGTTTCCACCCACGTAGCTTGAAGCTAGCCCGGCCAGAGCTCCTAGCATACTCCTGGGCTACAATACCTTGACCTACGACCGGTCTATCGATAGGAATAAACAGACTCACCCCATTGCGACGTCCTCCAAAGGCTAACTCTCTAGCCCTCGCTATCTCCTTGCTTGCTAATTCGGCATGCTAACTGCTAGCTTGTTTAGCCCAGGTCCGCTAACTACTACCTTGTTTACCCTGGCCTGCTAATCTGTTAGCTTGTTAGCACAGGCCTGCTAACCGGCTGCATCGCCGCGTTCCAAAAACGCAGTGGTCCATATGTACTTTCTCTTCCCGATTTAAAAAAAAATGGTTTATACCTTCCGGAAACCTGCCTCACCCAATGTGATACGGAATCGCTATTATCTTTATTTTTAGAACACACTCAAGAACCTCCAGAAGCTAACCAGCTAGCCAGCTACAAGCTATTTAGTCATTGTTAGTTTTTTTAACCTGGATAACACTCGCCAGCCCAGCCCCCCTGCCCCATCCACCACTGCCCCTGGACTCTGATCACTTGGCTACATAGCTGATGCACGCTGGACTGTCCATTAATCACGGTACTCCATTCTGCTTGTTTGTTTTATCTGTCGGCCGAGTTGCCTAAGTCAATGCCATCTCACCTGCTGTTGTTATGCTAGCTGATTAGCTGTTGTCTCACCCACTGTTTTAGCTAGCTTTCCCAATTCAACACCTGTGATTAATGTATGCCTCGCTGTATGTCTCTCTCAAATGTCAATATGCCTTGTATACTGTTGCTCAGGTTAGTTATCATTGTTTTAGTTCACAATGGAGCCCCTAGTCCCACTCCTCATACCCCTGATACCTCCTTTGTCCCACCTCCCACATATGCGGTGACCTCACCCATTACAACCAGCATGTCCAGAGATAAAACCTCTCTCATCATCACCCAGTGCCTGGGCTTACCTCCGCCGTACCCGCACCCCACCATACCCCTGTCTGTGCATTATGCCCTGAATATATTCTACCATGCCCAGAAACCTGCTCCTCTTATTCTCTGTCCCCAACGCTCTAGGCGACCAGTTTTGATAGCCCTTAGCCGCACCATCATACTACTCCTTCTCTGTTCCGCGGGTGATGTGGAGGTAAACCCAGGCCCTGCATGTCCCCAGGCACCCTCATTTGTTGACTTCTGTGATCGAAAAGCCTTGGTTTCATGCATGTCAACATCAGAAGCCTCCTCCCTAAGTTTGTTTTACTCACTGCTTTAGCACACTCTGCTAACCCTGATGTCCTTGCCGTGTCTGAATCCTGGCTCAGGAAGGCCACCAAAAATTCAGAGATTTCCATACCCAACTATAACATCTTCCGTCAAGATAGAACTGCCAAAGGGGGAGGAGTCGCAGTCTACTGCAGAGATAGCCTGCAAAGTAATGTCATACTTTCCAGGTCCATACCCAAACAGTTCGAACTACTAATTCTGAAAATTACTCTCTCCAGAAATAAGTCTCTCACTGTTGCCGCCTGCTACCGACCCCCCTCAGCTCCCAGCTGTGCCCTGGACACCATTTGTGAATTGATTGCCCCCCATCTAGCTTCAGAGTTTGTTCTGTTAGGTGACCTAAACTGGGATATGCTTAACACCCCGGCAGTCCTACAATCTAAGCTAGATGCCCTCAATCTCACACAAATCATCAAGGAACCCACCAGGTACAACCCTAACTCTGTAAGCAAGGGCACCCTCATAGACGTCATCCTGACCAACTGGCCCTCCAAATACACCTCCGCTGTCTTCAACCAGGATCTCAGCGACCACTGCCTCATTGCCTGTATCCGCTACGGTGCCGCAGTCAAACGACCACCCCTCATCACTGTCAAACGCTCCCTAAAACACTTCTGTGAGCAGGCCTTTCTAATCGACCTGGCCCGGGTATCCTGGAAGGACATTGACCTCATCCCGTCAGTTGAGGATGCCTGGTCATTCTTTAAGAGTAACTTCCTCACCATTTTAGATAAGCATGCTCCGTTCAAAAAATGCAGAACTAAGAACAGATACAGCCCTTGGTTCACCCCAGACCTGACTGCCCTCGACCAGCACAAAAACATCCTGTGGCGGACTGCAATAGCATCGAACAGTCCCCGCGATATGCAACTGTTCAGGGAAGTCAGGAACCAATACACACAGTCAGTCAGGAAAGCTAAGGCCAGCTTCTTCAGGCAGAAGTTTGCATCCTGTAGCTCCAACTCCAAAAAGTTCTGGGACACTGTGAAGTCCATGGAGAACAAGAGCACCTCCTCCCAGCTGCCCACTGCACTGAGGCTAGGGAACACGGTCACCACCGACAAATCCATGATTATCGAAAACTTCAACAAGCATTTCTCAACGGCTGGCCATGCCTTCCGCCTGGCTACTCCTACCTCGGCCAACAGCTCCGGCCCCCCGCAGCTCCCCGCCCAAGCCTCTCCAGGTTCTCCTTTACCCAAATCCAGATAGCAGATGTTCTGAAAGAGCTGCAAAACCTGGACCCGTATAAATCAGCTGGGCTTGACAATCTGGACCCTCTATTTCTGAAACTATCCGCCGCCATTGTCGCAACCCCTATTACCAGCCTGTTCAACCTCTCTTTCATATCGTCTGAGATCCCCAAGGATTGGAAAGCTGCCGCAGTCATCCCCCTCTTCAAAGGGGGAGACACCCTGGACCCAAACTGTTACAGACCTATATCCATTCTGCCCTGCCTATCTAAGGTCTTCGAAAGCCAAGTCAACAAACAGGTCACTGACCATCTCGAATCCCACCGTACCTTCTCCGCTATGCAATCTGGTTTCCGAGCCGGTCACGGGTGCACCTCAGCCACACTCAAGGTACTAAACGACATCATAACCGCCATCGATAAAAGACAGTACTGTGCAGCCGTCTTCATCGACCTTGCCAAGGCTTTCGACTCTGTCAATCACCATATTCTTATCGGCAGACTCAGTAGCCTCGGTTTTTCGGATGACTGCCTTGCCTGGTTCACCAATTACTTTGCAGACAGAGTTCAGTGTGTCAAATCGGAGGGCATGTTGTCCGGTCCTCTGGCAGTCTCTATGGGGGTGCCACAGGGTTCAATTCTCGGGCCGACTCTTTTCTCTGTAACATCAATGATGTTGCTCTTGCTGCGGGCGATTCCCTGATCCACCTCTACGCAGACGACACCATTCTATACACTTTCGGCCCGTCATTGGACACTGTGCTATCTAACCTCCAATCGAGCTTCAATGCCACACAACACTCCTTCCGTGGCCTGCAACTGCTCTTAAACGCTAGTAAAACCAAATGCATGCTTTTCAACCGATCGCTGCCTGCACTCGCATGCCCGACTAGCATCACCACACTGGATGGTTCCGACCTTGAATGTGGACACCTATAAGTACCTAGGTGTCTGGCTAGACTGCAAACTCTCCTTCCAGACCCATATCAAACATCTCCAATCGAAAATCAAATCAAGAGTCGGCTTTCTATTCCGCAACAAAGCCTCCTTCACTCACGCTGCCAAGCTTACCCTAGTAAAACTGACTATCCTACCGATCCTCGACTTCGGCGATGTCATCTACAAAATTGCTTCCAACACTCTTCTCAGCAAACTGGATGCAGTTTATCACAGTGCCATCCGTTTTGTCACTAAAGCACCTTATACTACCCACCACTGCGACTTGTATGCTCTAGTCGGCTGGCCCTCGCTACATATTCGTCGCCAGACCCACTGGCTCCAGGTCATCTACAAGGCCATGAAGGCAAAGCTCCGCCTTATCTCAGCTCACTGGTCACGATGGCAACACCCATCCGTAGCACGCGCTCCAGCAGGTGTATCTCATTGATCATCCCTAAAGCCAACACCTCATTCGGCCGCCTTTCGTTCCAGTACTCTGCTGCCTGTGACTGGAACGAATTGCAAAAATCGCTGAAGTTGGAGAATTTTATCTCCCTCACCAACTTTAAACATCAGCTATCTGAGCAGCTAACCGATCGCTGCAGCTGTACATAATCTATTGGTAAATAGCCCACCCATTTTCACCTACCTCATCCCCACAGTTTTTATTTATTTACTTTTCTGCTCTTTTGCACACCAATATCTCTACCTGTACATGATCATCTGATCATGTATCACTCCAGTGTTAATCTGCAATATTGTAATTATTCGCCTACCTCCTCATGCCTTTTGCACACATTGTATATAGACTCCCCTTTTTTTCTCTACTCTGTTATTGACTTGTTAATTGTTTACTCCATGTGTAACTCTGTGTTGTCTGTTCACACTGCTATGCTTTATCTTGGCCAGGTCGCAGTTGCAAATGAGAACCTGTTCTCAACTGGCCTACCTGGTTAAATAAAGGTGAAAAAAAATAATAATAATAAAAAAAAATCTATGGAATGGTCTGCCTACCCATGTGAGTGACGCAGACTCAGTCTCAACCTTCTAAATCTTTATTGAAGATCTCTTCAGTAGGTCCTATGATTGAGTGTAGTCTGGACCAGGAGTGTGAAGGTGAACGGCAAGGCACTGGAGCAACGAACCGCCCTTGCTGTCTCTGCCTGGCCAGTTCCCCTCTCTCCACTGGGATTCTCTGCCTCTAACCCTATTACAGGGGCTAAGTCACTGGCTTACTGGTGCTCTTCCATGCCGTCCCTAGGAGGGGTGCGTCACTTGAGTGGGTTGAGTCACTGATGTGGTCTTCCTATCTGGGTTGGCGCCCCCCCTTGGGTTGTGCCGTGGCGGAGATCTTTGTGGGCTATACTCTGCCTTGTCTCAGGATGGTAAGTTGGTGGTTGAAGATATCCCTCTAGTGGTGTGGGGGCTGTGCTTTGGCAAAGTGGTTGGGGTTATACCCTGCCTGTTTGGCCCTGTCCGGGGGTATCATCGGACGGGGCCACAGTGTGTCCTGACCCCTCCTGTCTCAGCCTCCAGCATTTATGCTGCAGTAGTTTGTGTCGGGGGGCTAGGGTCAGTCTGTTATATCTGGAATATTTATCCTGTCTTATCCGGTGCCCTGTGTGAATTTAAGTATGATCACTCTAATTCTCTTTCTTTCTTTCTCTTTTTTCGGAGGACCTGAGACCTAGGACCATGCCTCAGGACTACCTGGCATGATGACTCCTTGTTGTCCCCAGTCCACCTGGCCATGCTGCTGCTCCAGTTTCAACTGTTCTGCCTGCAGCTATGGAACCCTGACTTGTTCACTGTGATTACTATTATTTGACCATGCTGGTCATTTATGAACATTTGAACATCTTGGCCATGTTCTGTTATAATCTCCACCCGGCACAGCCAGACGAGGACTGGCCACCCCTCATAGCCTGGTTCCTCTCTAAGTTTCTTCCTAGGTTTTGGCCTTCTAGGGAGTTTTTCCTAGCCATCGTGCTTCTACACATGCATTGCTTGCTGTTTGATGTTTTAGGCCGGGTATCTGTACAGCACTTTGATCTATCAACTGATGTAAGAAGGGCTATATAAATACATTTTATTTGTATGGCCTGGGTAGTCTGGATAGTCTGGATGGTTTTGGTAGTCTGGATAGTCTGGATGGTTTGGGTAGTCTGGATAGTCTGGATGGTTTGGGTAGTCTGGATGGTTTGGGTAGTCTGGATGGTTTGGGTAGTCTGGATGGTTTGGGTAGTCTGGATGGTTTGGGTAGTCTGGATGGTTTGGGTAGTCTGGATGGTTTGGGTAGTCTGGATGGTCTGGGTAGTCTGGATGGTTTGGGTAGTCTGGATGGTTTGGGTAGTCTGGATGGTTTGGGTAGTCTGTATGGTCTGTGTGGTCTGGGTGATCTGTATGGTCTGGATGGTCTGTGTAGTCTGGATGGTCTGTGTAGTCTGGGTGGTCTGGAGTGATCTGTATGGTCTGGGTAGTCTGGATGGTCCAGGTTGTCTGGATGGTCTGGGTAGTGTGGATGGTCTGGGTAGTCTGGATGGTCCAGATAGATTCTCTACAGATGACTTTCTATCAAACTTTGTTTGGATAGTGGATTGTCTGGATGGTCCTTGTTCCCCTGTGGTTGGAAGGTAGGGTTGGCTGGATGGTCCTTGTTCCCCTGTGGTTGGAAGGTAGGATTGGCTGGATGGTCCTTGTTCCCCTGTGGTTGGAAGGTAGGGTTGGCTGGATGGTCCTTGTTCCCCTGTGGTTGGAAGGTAGGGTTGGCTGGATGGTCCTTGTTCCCCTGTGTTTGGAAGGTAGGGTTGGCTGGATGGTCCTTGTTCCCCTGTGGTTGGAAGGTAGGGTTGGCTGGATGGTCCTTGTTCCCCTGTGGTTGGAAGGTAGGGTTGGCTGGATGGTCCTTGTTCCCCTGTGGTTGGAAGGTAGGGTTGTCTGGATGGTCCTTGTTCCCCTGTGGTTGGAAGGTAGGGTTGGCTGGATGGTCCTTGTTCCCCTGTGGTTGGAAGGTAGGGTTGGCTGGATGGTCCTTGTTCCCCTGTGGTTGGAAGGTAGGGTTGGCTGGATGGTCCTTGTTCCCCTGTGGTTGGAAGGTAGGGTTGTCTGGATGGTCCTTGTTCCCCTGTGGTTGGAAGGTAGGGTTGGCTCGTGAGAGACAAATTCTCTGAGAATATTATGAAAATAAATGTTTAGATTAATTTTAGCCTGAAAACACCCTAACTTGACAGACTCCCATCCTAACAGATCCACAGGAGATCTGACTATAGTTTTCTATCGCTTTCCTTTTTCCATGATGGTACATGAAGGATCTACATAATATCCCCCTCTTTTCCCATGTTTCCTTATCAGCAGTCCAAACCAGACACTGCCAAGTCTACTGCGCCATCTATTGGTGGGATGGGTATAATGATATACTACAAACCAACTGCTTTACTATACCACATGGTGGTGCAGAAGACACACCAATATCTGGTTTGATCATGCAGTATAGTCATAACTACAGTATATCTCAGTGGTTCATAGATCAGAGTGTGAATGAACGAAGACCTCACTATTATTTATATCATTGTGTCTGACATGAGACAGACTTCCAAAAGACATCAGGTAAATATGTAAAACATACTGGCCACAGTAATGTGTTGGTCCAACTATTCTGATGTTATCTGAAATAGCCTGGACCGACAATATAATGGGCAGACAGGCTAACTGTCACACTGTTACAACAGTTACAACCTTTAAGTGGTTGAGATATTGTTCTCATATAGGCCACTTCTGGATATGGAATATGGCAGGAGTTCTGGAATATGGCAGGAGTTCTGGAATATGGCAGGAGTTCTGGAATATGGCAGGAGTTCTGGAATATGGCAGGAGTTTTATTAGTGATCTGAATCAAATGTGTCATGACAGTACAAAAAAACCATGTATTTTTTTATCTTTGTATTGTCTTTTACCAGATCTAATGTGTTATATTCTCCTACATTCCTTTCACATTTCCACAAACTTCAAAGCTTTTTCTTTCAAATAGTATCAAGAATATGCATATCCTTGCTTCAGGTCCTGAGCTACAGGCATTTAGATTTGGCTATGTCATTTTAGGTGAAAATGTTTAACTGACTTGCCTAGTTAAAAAAATATGAAAACAGAAGTAAATAGCCATACATGCAGCAACTTAATGGGTTAAAGAAATGGATTTGATCCTAAACAGAAGTTGAGAACCGTGACATCTAGCTCCTTACATGCTCAATTCCTCCTAGGTAGACTTCAAAGGGAGACCTTTTTCTCTCCATGCACTCAGACAGCAGAGCGAACCTCGGAAACATGGGGCAGCTAGTACGCATTGTGACAACTACAGAGGAGAGCATATCCACAAACCATGCACACTCCAGATTGCAGTAGTAAGTAGGTTCTAGGTTCTTCAGTGCAACACCAGGTTGTTCTCTGCTGAAAAACATAATTTCACCAAGACCATGTGTAATGGCATTATGACATTGCTGCTTGGGCAAATATATATATACATATATTTCTTTTAAGCAGATGCAAATCGGCTTTAAGGCTGATTTGTCTCAATCAAGACACTGAATACAGTCACTGGAAATATATTTTGGGCAGAATTCTCTGTTTTTTCCCGGATAGAAAATAGGTTTCTGCTTCAGAACAATAAACCCAGTTAAGTCTGAGCACTGTGGTGACTGAGGAGACTGCTTGCCCGACGTGCATGGAGAGGATGGATTCACTCTCTGTTCCGAACTGACGGAGAGAGCCTAGCCTACTGCATTGAGAAAAAGGTAAGGTGCATTTTTAATGTCTTTATAGTAATGCATGTAGCTTATTCATACACAGTTTACACCAAATATTGCAAGGATATTTTTACTCAAAATGTATTTATAAGCATAAGCATTCAAACTCAGAATAGTTTAGTGTTTGTGCTTATTATACCATGAACGTTATGATTGACAGTAATGCCGGGATACATATGAAATGCCATGTGGTTATCATTTTTAATGATATTATGATTCTATATCTACAAAGTGTTTGTCTGTGTATCCTCCACAGCTGATGGCAGTAATGGCATCCTCTTTTCCCAAAACATTCCCAAGGGGATTCCATGGCCATTCATCCTAAATAAAGTCTGAGAGCAGAGAGCAACCATGAAAACACCAAGATCATTCCTGTTCATTTTCCTCCTATATCATGTGAGTTCTTTAATATAAACTAAACTGTTTTTTCTCGGGTATGAGGAATAGCCTACAGTCACAAATTACATTATTTTGTTAATTTAATGCAATCTTTTCAAAAATAGTTTAGGATCTGATTAGTATGATTTATCTGCTAAATAAATCAACTGTCAAAACACTTTGCAAGACATGGCAAATACATAAAAAAAGATGTTCATGCAGGTGACATTAAATAGGAGTTAAGTTTCAAATCAGTACATTATTTTAAAGCGTACTTGACGATGTTTTTACACACCACCTCCAAAACAAAATAAAAAAGTCTCTATTCAATGTATTCATATAGATAAATAAGGACTGGCCACACTGTGACTGTGCTATGGAGAAATAAAGACTGGCCCCACTGTGACTGTGCTATAGAGAAATAAAGACTGGCCCCACTGTGACTGTGCTATAGAGAAATAAAGACTGGCCACACTGTGACTGTGCTATAGCGGAATAAAGACTGGCCCCACTGTGACTGTGCTATAGAGAAATAAAGACTGGCCACACTGTGACTGTGCTATAGAGAAATAAAGACTGGCCACACTGTGACTGTGCTATAGAGAAATAAAGACTGGCCACACTGTGACTGTGCTATAGAGAAATAAAGACTGGCCACACTGTGACTGTGCTATAGAGAAATAAAGACTGGCCCCACTGTGACTGTGCTATAGAGAAATAAAGACTGGCCACACTGTGACTGTGCTTTAGAGAAATAGACTGGCCCCACTGTGACTGTGCTATAGAGAAATAAAGACTGGCCACACTGTGACTGTGCTATAGAGAAATAAAGACTGGCCCCACTGTGACTGTGCTATAGAGAAATAAAGACTGGCCCCACTGTGACTGTGCTATAGAGAAATAAAGACTGGCCCCACTGTGACTGTGCTATAGAGAAATAAAGACTGGCCACACTGTGACTGTGCTATAGCGGAATAAAGACTGGCCCCACTGTGACTGTGCTATAGAGAAATAAAGACTGGCCACACTGTGACTGTGCTATAGAGAAATAAAGACTGACCACACTGTGACTGTGCTATAGAGAAATAAAGACTGGCCACACTGTGACTGTGCTATAGAGAAATAAAGACTGGCCACACTGTGACTGTGCTATAGCGGAATAAAGACTGGCCCCACTGTGACTGTGCTATAGAGAAATAAAGACTGGCCACACTGTGACTGTGCTATAGAGAAATAAAGACTGGCCACACTGTGACTGTGCTATAGAGAAATAAAGACTGGCCACACTGTGACTGTGCTATAGAGAAATAAAGACTGGCCACACTGTGACTGTGCTATAGAGAAATAAAGACTGGCCCCACTGTGACTGTGCTATAGAGAAATAAAGACTGGCCACACTGTGACTGTGCTATAGAGAAATAGACTGGCCCCACTGTGACTGTGCTATAGAGAAATAAAGACTGGCCACACTGTGACTGTGCTATAGAGAAATAAAGACTGGCCCCACTGTGACTGTGCTATAGAGAAATAAAGACTGGCCCCACTGTGACTGTGCTATAGAGAAATAAAGACTGGCCCCACTGTGACTGTGCTATAGAGAAATAAAGACTGGCCCCACTGTGACTGTGCTATTGAGAAATAAAGACTGGCCACACTGTGACTGTGCTATAGAGAAATAAAGACTGCCCCTCTGTGACTGTGCTATAGAGAAATAAAGACTGGCCCCACTGTGACTGTGCTATAGAGAAATAAAGACTGGCCCCACTGTGACTGTGCTATAGAGAAATAAAGACTGGCCCCACTGTGACTGTGCTATAGAGAAATAAAGACTGGCCACACTGTGACTGTGCTATAGCGGAATAAAGACTGGCCCCACTGTGACTGTGCTATAGAGAAATAAAGACTGGCCACACTGTGACTGTGCTATAGCGGAATAAAGACTGGCCCCACTGTGACTGTGCTATAGAGAAATAAAGACTGGCCACACTGTGACTGTGCTATAGCGGAATAAAGACTGGCCCCACTGTGACTGTGCTATAGAGAAATAAAGACTGGCGCCACTGTGACTGCTATAGAGAAATAACACATTCAGGATGAGTATAGGCTATACAGTAGAAGTATATTTAATACAATTACAATTATAACTGTCATTATGTATAAATTGTTGGAATTAATCTGTGTCGATAAAGTTGAATTTCATATAGCAGACCTATGGGGACAGGCATGGTCTACATTAACATATATAGCAGAGCTATGGGGACAGGCATGGTCCACATTAACATATATAGCAGACCTATGGGGACAGGCATGGTTACATTAACATATATAGCAGACCTATGGGGACAGGCATGGTCTACATGAACATATATAGCAGAGCTATGGGGACAGGCATGGTCCACATTAACATATATAGCAGAGCTATGGGGACAGGCATGGTCCACATTAACATATATAGCAGACCTATGGGGACAGGCATGGTTACATTAACATATATAGCAGACCTATGGGGACAGGCATGGTCTACATGAACATATATAGCAGAGCTATGGGGACAGGCATGGTCCACATTAACATATATAGCAGAGCTATGGGGACAGGCATGGTCCACATTAACATATATAGCAGAGCTATGGGGACAGGCATGGTCCACATTAACATATATAGCAGAGCTATGGGGACAGGCATGGTTACATTAACATATATAGCAGACCTATGGGGACAGGCATGGTCTACATGAACATATATAGCAGAGCTATGGGGACAGGCATGGTCCACATTAACATATATAGCAGAGCTATGGGGACAGGCATGGTCCACATTAACATATATAGCAGAGCTATGGGGACAGGCATGATTACATTAACATATATAGCAGAGCTATGGGGACAGGCATGGTCTACATTAACATGCTATATAATATGCTATATAACTGTTACAGACCTATATCTATCCGACCCTGCCTTTCTAAGCTCTTCGAAAGCCAAGTTAACAAACAGATCACCTACCATTTTGAATCCATGTAACAGTTTGGGTCTGGAGTGTCTCCCCCTTTGAAGAGGGGGATGACGGCAGCAGCTTTCCAATCTTTGGGAATCTCAGACGATACGAAAGCGAGGCTGAACATGCTCATAATAGGGGTTGCAACAATTGCGGGAATCATTTTAGAAAGAGAGGGTCCAGATTGTCTAGCCCGGCTGATTTATAGGGGTTTATTTAAAGGGGAGATCAAGCTGATCCTAATTGTTATAGGCCTATATCTATTTTTCCCTGTTTATCAAAAGTGTTGGAAAAACTTGCCAATAATCAGCTGACTGGCTTTCTTGATGTCTATAGTGTTCTCTCTGGTATGCAATCTGGTTTCTGCTCAGGTTATGGATGTGTCACTGCAACCTTAAAGGTCCTCAATGATGCCACCATTGCCCTTGATTCTAAGCAATGTTGTGCTGCTATTTTTATTGATTTGGCCAAAGCTTCTGATACGGTACACCATTCCATTCTTGTGGGCCGGCTAAGGAGTATTGGTGTCTCTGAGGGACCTTTGGCCTGGTTTGCAAACTACCCCTCTCAAAGAGTGCAATGTTTAAAGTCCGAACATCTGCTATCTCAGCTACTGCCTGTCACCAAGGGAGTACACCAAGGCTCAACCCTAGGCCCCACACTCTTCTCAATATACATATGTACAGTGCATTCAGAAAGTATTCAGACCCCTTGACTTTTTCCACATTTTATTACGTTACAGCCTTGTTCAAAAATGGATTAAAAAAACAAACATTTCCCTCATCAATCTACACCCATAATGACAAAGCAAAAACAGATTTTTTGACATTTTTGCAAATGTATATAAAACCAATGAAATCACATTTTCATAAGAATTCAGGTCCTGAGCGCTCTCAAACAAATTGAATCAAAATGTATTGGTCACATACACACGGTTAGCAGATGTTATTGCAAGTGTAGCGAAATGCTTGTGCTTCTAGTTTCGACAGTGCAGCAATATCTAACAAGTAATCTAACAATTCCACAACAACTACCTAAATCTAAGTAAAGGAATGGAATAAGAATATATAAATATATGGATGAACAATGACAGCGCGGCATAGGCAAGATGGTATAAAATACAGTATATACATATGAGATGAGTAATGCAAGATATGCAAACATTAAATAATATGGGTTCCCCTACAGGAACTCCACCCCCCCCCCCCGTTCAGCTGAAACGGTGGCGCAGGGAATGCAAAAATATTCTTAGAAATATTTAACCTCCACACATTAACAAGTCCAATACCTCAAATGAAAGATAAACAAACACCTTGTTCATCTACCCAGCGTGTCAGATTTTTAAAATGTTTTCCGGCGAAAACACAGCATATATTTATGTTAGACCACCACCAAAACAAAGAAAAAACGTAGCCATTTTGTCCATCAAAATATAAAATGACAAAAGCAGGATTTTAAAAAAAAATCATTCACTAACCTCTTGAAAATCTTCATCAGATGATAGTCATATGACATGTTACACAGTACATTTATGTTTTGTTCGATAATATGCATTTTATATCCATAAATCTCGGTTTACATTGACGCCATGTTCAGAAAATTCTCCAAAATATCCGGAGGAATTATAGAAAGCTACGCCAGATAACAGAAATACTCATCATAAACTTTGACTAAAGGTACATGTTCTACATATAATTAAAAAGATACACTGGTTCTTAATACATTTTTTTAAAAAGCCTAACATTGCAATAATCTGAGACGGCGCTCAGACGTAACAATATTTCTCCGCTATGTTGGAGTCAACAGAAATACAAAATTACAACATAAATATTCCCTTACCTTTGATGATCTTCCATCAGAAGGTAGTGCAAGGAGTCCTAGTTCAACAATAAATCATTTTGTTTCATAATGTTCAATTCTAGTGTCCAAGTAGCAGCATTTGCTACCACTTTCAGCTCAAATGCCCAAAAAATGACTTCTGGTCCAGGATAACTTTGCATCAAAACTTCCAAATGACATATTACAGGTCGACGAAACTGGTCAAACTAAGTGCAGAATCAATCTTCAGGATGTTATAATCATATAGATCCAATAGCATTCCAACCAGACCATTCATTTTCATCTGGGGCTGATTGGAACAGCCGAAGCACTCAAACGCAAATGCGCCTCAAGCACATGGAAATCTTTAGCGACACTTACTACTTTCCTTCCCATTAGGTCAAAGTTCACAGCAAATGCTCCATTACACTTTCTACTGAATGAGGACATCTAGTGGAAGACATAGGACGTGTTTCCAGATCCATAACTTGTTGGGAAGGGAGGGGGCGATGACGTCAAAGTTGCCCCAACTTTCAGGATTTCAAGACTAGTTTGGAAGATTGCCTGCCATGTGAGTTCTGTTATACTCACAGACATAATTCAAACGGTGTTAGAAACTTCAGAGTGTTTTCATTTAGTTCAGTTACCTTTGCATTCTTGGGTACAGGAACAATGGTGTCCATCCTGAAGCATATGGGGACAGTAGACTTGGATAGGGAGAGATTGAATATGTCCGTAAACACTTCAGCCAGCTGTTCTGTGCATGCCCTGAGGACGCGGCTGGGGATGCCATCTGGGCCAGCAGCCTTGTGAGGGTTAACATGTTTAAATGTCTTACTCACGTCGGCCACGGAGAAGGAGAGCCCACAGTCCTTGGTAGTGGGCTGCATTGGTGGAACTGTATTTTCCTCAAAGCGGGCGAGGTGTTTAGTTTGTCTGGAAGCAAGATGTCGGTGTCCGTGACGTGGCTGGTGTTCCTTTTGTAGTCCGTGATTGTCTGTAGACCACATATGTCTTGTTGAATTACGGCTCCACTTTGTCTCTATACTAACATTTTGCTTCTTTGATTGCCTTGCGAATACCTACACTGTTTGTATTCAACCATACAGTTTTCCCAGTCACCTTTCCATGGTTAAATGAGGTGGTTCGTGCTTTCCGTTTTGTGCAAATGCTGCCATCTATCCACGGTTTCTAGTTAGGGTAGGTTTTAATGGTCACAGTAGTGACAACATCTCCTATACACGTCCTTATAAACTCACTCACCGAATCAGTGTATTCGTCAATGTTGTTGTTTGACACAATACGAAACATATCCCAGTCCACTTGATGGAAGCAGTCTTGGAGCTTTGGAATCAGATTGGTCGGACCAGCGTTGAACAGACCTGTGCAACTGGGTACTGGACTTCCTGACGGGCCACCCCCAGGTGGTGAGGGTAGGTAACAACATCTCCACCCCGCTGATCCTCAACACTGGGGCCCCACAAGGGTGCGTTCTGAGCCCTCTCCTGTACTCCCTGTTCACCCACGACTGCGTGGCCACGCACGCCTCCAACTCAATCATCAAGTTTGCGACGACACTACAGTGGTAGGCTTGATTACCAACAACGACAAGACGGCCTACAGGGAGGAGGTGAGGGCCCTCGGAGTGTGGTGTCAGGAAAATAACCTCACACTCAACGTCAACAAAACTAAGGAGATGATTGTGGACTTCAGGAAACAGCAGAGGGAACACCCCCCTATCCACATCGATGGAACAGTAGTGGAGAGGGTAGTAAGTTTTTTTAAGTTCCTCGGCGTACACATCACAGACAAACTGAATTGGTCCACCCACACAGACAGCATCGTGAAGAAGGCGCAGCAGTGCCTCTTCAACCTCAGGAGGCTGAAGAAATTCGGCTTGTCACCAAAAGCACTCACAAACGTCTACAGATGCACAATCGAGAGCATCCTGTCGGGCTGTATCACCGCCTGGTACGGCAACTGCTCCGCCCACAACCGTAAGGCTCTCCAGAGGGTAGTGAGGTCTGCACAACACATCACCGGGGGCAAACTACCTTCCCTCCAGGACACCTACACCACCCGATGTCACAGGAAGGCCATAAAGATCATCAAAGACAACAACCACTCGAGCCACTGCCTGTTCACCCCGCTATCATCCAGAAGGCGAGGTCAGTACAGGTGCATCAAAGCTGGGACCGAGAGACTGAAAAGCAGCTTCTATCTCAAGGCCATCAGACTGTTAAACAGCCACCACTAACATTGAGTGGCTGCTGCCAACACACTGACTCAACTCCAGCCACTTTAATAATGGGAATTGATGTAAAATATATCACTAGCCACTTTAAACAATGCTACCTAATATGTTTAATATGTTTACATACCCTACATTATTCAACTCATATGTATACGTATATACTGTGCTCTATATCATCTACTGCATCTTTATGTAATACATGTATCACTAGCTACTTTAAACTATGCCACTTTGTTTACATACCCTACATTACTCATCTCATATGTATATACTGTACTTGATACCATCTACTGCATCTTGCCTATGCCGCTCTGTACCATCACTCATTCATATATCTTTATGTACATATTCTTTATACCTTTACACTTGTGTGTATAAGATGGTAGTTTTGGAATTGTTAGTTAGATTACTCGTTGGTTATTACTGCATTGTCGGAACTAGAAGCACAAGCATTTCGCTACACTCGCATTAACATTTGCTAACCATGTGTATGTGACAAATACATTTGATTTGATTTGATTTTTGATTTGATTTGATTTACGTCACTATTATTCTCTGAGGCCGGAACATATCCCAGTCCGCGTGATCAAAACAACCTCGAACCGTGGATTCCGATTGGTCAGACCAAAGTTGAATTGTCCTTAGCACGGCTACTTCCTGTTTGAGTTTCTGCCTATAGGAAGGGAGGGAGGAGCAAAATGGAGGCATGTTCAGATATGCCGAAAGGAGGGTGGGGAGGACCTTGTATGCATTGAGGAAGTTAGAGTAGCAGTGATCCAGTGTTTTTCCAGTGCGAGTGCTACAGTTGATATGTTGATAGAATTTCATTAGCCTTGTTCTCAAATTTGCCTTGTTAAAATCCCCAGCTACAATAAATGCAGCCTCAGGATACATGGTTTACAGTTTGCATAAAGTCCAGTGAAGTTCCTTGAGGGCCATCGTGGTATCAGCTTGAGGGGGGATATACATGGCTGTGACAATAACCGAAGATAATTATCTTCTTGGATATAGGGGGCGCTCTTTTAATTTTTGGATAAAAAAACGTTCCCGTTTTAAACAAAATATTTTGTCACGAAAAGATGCTCGACTATGCATATAATTGACAGCTTAGGAAAGAAAACACTCTGACGTTTCCAAAACTGCAAAGATATTGTCTGGGAGTGCGACAGAACTGATGCTACAGGCGAAACCAAGATGACATTTCAAACAGGAAGTGCCCCAGATTTTGAAGGCGCTGTGTTCCAATGTCTCCTTATATGGCTGTGAATGGGCCAGGAATTACACTTTCTGTCGTTTCTCCAAGGTGTCTGCAGCATTGTGACGTATTTTTAGGCATATCATTGGAAGATTGACCATTTTACACTACATCTACCAGGTGCTCGCTTGGTGTCCTCCGTCGCAATTATTGCGTAATCTCCAGCTGCGTGTATTTTTCCATTTGCTTCCGAGGAGAAACCCAATTGCCATGAATGATTTATCATCGAATGAAAAACACCTTGAGGATTGATTCTAAACAACGAACAGTGGGTTAACTGTCGATATTATGGAGTTAATTTGGAAAAAAGTTTGGCGTTGTAATGACTGAATTTTCGGGGGGTTTTCTTAGCCAAACGTGATTAACAAAACGGAGTGATTTCTCCTACACAAATAATATTTTTGGAAAAAAAGAACATTTGCTATCTAACTGAGAGTCTCCTCATTGAAAACATCTGAAGTTCTTCAAAGGTAAATTATTTTATTTGAATGCTTTTCTTGTTTTTGTGAAAATGTTGCCTGCTTAATGCTATGCTAGCTATCAATACTCTTACACAAATGCTTGTGTAGCTGTGGTTGAAAAGCATATTTTGAAAATCTGAGATAAGTGTTGTTAACAAAAGGCTAAGCTTGTGAGTGAATATATTTCTTTAATTTCATTTGCGATTTTCATGAATAGTTAACGTTGCGTTATGGTAATGAGCTTGAGGCTATGATTACGCTCCCGGATACGGGATTGCTCGACGCAAGAAGTTATCTTGGAAGATAATACGGTCGGATTTTGATTGTGAGGAATTCTTGGTCAGGTGAACAGAAGGACTTGAGTTCCTGTATGTTGTTACAATTACACCACAAGTCGTTAATCATGAAACATATACCCCGCCCTTCTTCTTCCCGGAGAGATGTTTATTCCTGTCGGCGCGATGCACAAAGAATCTAGGTGGCTGTACAGACTCCGACAGCATATACATACTGAGAGAGCCAGGTTTCCGTGAAACAGAGAATGTTACAACCCCTGATGTCTCTCTGGAAAGCAACCCTTGCCCTGATTTCATCGACCTAACGCCCAGATGATCAACATTTCAATGACCAAAGGCTCAGGGAAAAAGTTGAATAAATATATATATATATTCATTAAATAAACACACATGTATTAGGGATGATTTAAACATACATTTAAAAAGACTTCATGTGGCTTTATGTTCTGGGTCCATACATACAGGACATGTTAAGAGGTAAAAAATGCTAGAATGAAGAGCGAAACCGGAATGAGGAGTCCACTTTCCCTCTTTTCAAGTTATGGGCAGAATATCCCCTTCTCTTCCTAAATATGAAAAGATGTTAACACCTGCTAAATCTTGATTTGTCTAAATAACACAGGAACTACTGCTCCTTTTATTCTACATGCCCCATTCGGCCCATTCAATTGTTTCACGAGAGATTACTCATAACGTAGTCTCGCATAGCCACACCTCCAAACCACGTTGTTGTCACTTATAGTGGGTCTCTATTTTCATTATTTGAAATTGAATATTATTTTGCACATACAGATGTAGGATCTTAATTTGAGCCAGTTTGCTACAGCAGGAACATAATTATGCAGCCACAGAATGTGAATTATTATGTGCATTATAGTTAAGGGACATTTTTGTAAGGGTTGATACATTTTTTGTTAGGGCAAATCAAGTCTGAAATTTCTAAGTGGAAATGACAAACTTTTGAATCTTTTTAATAACTCAAATACACTACGTTTGCATTTCCTGCTCTTCAGGAAAATTCTCAGCAACAAAAGAGTGATCAAATTAAGATCCTACATCTGTATGCATCCAGTTACTATGCTGTCTGGAATAATATGGCACAGTTCATGTCCTCTAACCTTTCCCTCTGTGTCTTTTTCTTTGTTTCTCTGTAGGTGTGGTGCAGGAAAGCCAAACAGCAGTTCCAAACAGCAGCAGAGACAGAGCTGATAGAGTGGGGGGAGGGGGACCATGAGGAGGAGTTCTCCCCCAGCGGAGCCGGGGCCAATCCCAGAGTTCTCAAGCCCCTGAGGCTGTTCGCTAGGGGGGTCCCTGGAGCCCCCGGGGCCGTCGGGACCCCCAGCCTTAAACGCAACCCCATCAGGGACATGACATACCTAGAGAGCATGGAGGACTTCTGGGATTGGTTATCCAACCAGACAGATGTTCAGGCCAGCCAGGCCAGAACCAAGCGACGACCCATCATCAAGACAGGCAAGTTTAAGAAGATGTTTGGCTGGGGAGACTTCCATTCCAACATTAAGACTGTCAAACTCAACCTGTTGATCACCGGGAAGATCGTGGACCACGGTAACGGAACGTTCAGCGTTTACTTCCGCCATAACTCCACTGGCCTGGGGAACGTGTCGGTGAGTCTGGTCCCGCCGTCTAAAGTGGTGGATTTTGAGATATCTCAGCATTCCACACTGGAGACCAAAGACTCTAAAGCTTTCAACTGTCGTATCGAGTATGAGAAGACGGACCGCAACAAGAAGACGGCTCTGTGCAGCTTCGACTCCTCCAAGGTGTGTTACCAGGAACAGACACAGAGCCACGTCTCCTGGCTCTGCTCTAAGCCCTTTAAAGTCATCTGCATCTACATCGCCTTCTACAGTGTGGACTACAAACTGGCGCAGAAGGTCTGCCCGGACTACAACTACCATAGTGACACTCCCTACTCTTCCACTGGCTGAAGGTCTGCCGGACTACAACTACCATAAGGACACTCCCTACTCCTCCACTGGCTGAAGGTCTGCCCGGACTACAACTACCATAATGACACTCCCTACTCCTCTACTGGCTGAAGGTCTGCGAGACTACAGCTACCATAATGACACTCCCTACTCTTCCACTGGCTGAAGGTCTGCCGGACTACAACTACCATAATGACACTCCCTATTGCTCCACTGGCTGAAGGTCTGCCGGACTACAACTACCATAGTGACACTCCCTACTCCTCCACTGGCTGAAGGTCTGCCGGACTACAACTACCATAGTGACACTCCCTACTCCTCCACTGGCTGAAGGTCTGCCGGACTACAACTACCATAATGACACTCCCTATTCCTCCACTGGCTGAAGGTCTGCTGGACTACAACTACCATAATGACACTCCCTACTCCTCCACTGGCTGAAGGTCTGCCGGACTACAACTACCATAATGACACTCCCTATTCCTCCACTGGCTGAAGGTCTGCCGGACTACAACTACCATAATGACACTCCCTACTCCTCCACTGGCTGAAGGTCTGCCGGACTACAACTACCATAGTGACACTCCCTACTCCTCCACTGGCTGAAGGTCTGCCGGACTACAACTACCATAATGACACTCCCTACTCCTCCACTGGCTGACGGTCTGCCGGACTACAACTACCATAATGACACTCCCTACTCCTCCACTGGCTGACGGTCTGCCGGACTACAACTACCATAATGACACTCCCTACTCTTCCACTGGCTGAAGGTCTGCCGGACTAAAACTACCATAATGACACTCCCTACTCCTCCACTGGCTGATCCCGTCTGTAGCATGTAACTGGATCTCTCTTAGAGTTAGTTTGACCAAGTATGACCAACCCTGTTTGACTTTTGATAAGAAAAAGTTTATAACCAACCCTGCTTCTGTTCCGGTTGACCGTTGGGGCCGACCGTTCTGTTAGTTTGACCACAATATGG
The DNA here is from genome assembly GCF_034236695.1 of Oncorhynchus nerka. Lineage (NCBI taxonomy): Eukaryota > Metazoa > Chordata > Actinopteri > Salmoniformes > Salmonidae > Oncorhynchus > Oncorhynchus nerka. The sequence goes on from NC_088396.1 coordinate 58,803,793, forward strand.
CCTACCATTCTCTTAGATTGAATACAATATGACCAACCCTGGCCGAACGTTCTGTTAGTTTGACCACAATATGACCAACCCTGGCCGACCGTTCTGTTAGTTTATCCACAATATGGCCAACCCTGGTCGACCATTCTGTTAGTTTGACCACAATATGACCAACCCTGGCCAACCGTTCTGTTAGTTTATCCACAATATGACCAACCCTGGCCAACCGTTCTGTTAGTTTATCCACAATATGACCAACCCTGGTCGACCATTCTGTTAGTTTGACCACAATATGGCCAACCCTGGTCGACCATTCTGTTAGTTTGACCACAATATGACCAACCCTGGCCAACCGTTCTGTTAGTTTATCCACAATATGACCAACCCTAGCCGACCGTTCTGTTAGTTTGACCACAATATGACCAACCCTGGTTCGATTGGCCAAGCCAATCCTTCTGTTCCTCCTCCTCATCACCACAATGTGTTCTTAATAAATCCCAGTCCATTAGAACAGTCCAGGTGTGTGATAATGGGGTAGACCATAGACTCTCACTACTACATGACACCCTGCAGATCTGTACAATGTCAATGTCAAATCACTTCTCAAATCACATTTTAATCACATATACAGTTGAAGTTTACATGCACCTCAGCCAAATACATTTAAACTCAGTTTTTCACAATTCCTGACATTTAATCCTAGTAAAAATTCCCTGTCTTAGGTCAGTTAGGATCACCACTTTATTTTAAGAATGTGAAATGTCAGAATAATAGTAGAGAGAATGATTTATTTCAGCTTTCATTTATTTCATCACATTCCCAGTGGGTCAGAAGTTTACATACACTCAATTAGTATTTGGTAGCATTGCCTTTTAATTGTTTAACTTGGGTCAAACTTTTTGGCTAGCCTTCCACAAGCTTCCCACAATAAGTTGGGTGAATGTTGGCCCATTCCTCCTGACAGAGCTGGTGTAACTGAGTCAGGTTTGTGGGCCTCCTTGCTAACCCTAACCCTTTTTCAGTTCTGCTCACAAATTTTCTATGGGATTGAGGTCAGGGCTTTGTGATGGCCACTCCAATACCTTGACTTTGTTGTCCTTAAGCCATTTTGCCACAACTTTGGAAGTATGCTTGGGGTCATTGTCCACTTGGAAGACCCATTTGCGACTAAGCTTTAACTTCCTGACTGATGTCTTGAGATGTTGCTTCAATATATCCACATAATGTTCCTACCTCATGATGCCATCTATTTTGTGAAGTGCACCAGTCCCTCCTGCAGCAAAGCACCCCCACAACATGATGCTGCTACTCTCGTCCTTCACAGTTGGGATGGTGTTCTTCGGCTTACAAACCTTCCCCTTTTCCCTCCAAACATAACGATGGTCATTATGGCCAATCAGTTCTATTTTTGTTTCATCAGACTAGAGGACATTTCTCCAAAAAGTACGATCTTTGTCCCCATATGAAGTTGCAAACCGTAGTCTGGATATTTAATGTCAGTTTTGGAGCAGTGGCTTCTTCCTTGCTGAGTGGCCTTTCAGGTTATGTCGATATAGGACTCGTTTTATTGTGGATATAGATACTTTTGTACCTGTTTCCTCCAGCATCTTCACAAGGTCCTTTGATGTTGTTCTGGGATTGATTTGCAATTTTCGCACCAAAGTACGTTCATCTCTAGGAGACAGAACGCGTCTCCTTCCTGAGCAGTATGACGGCTGCGTGGTCCCATGGTGTTTATACTTGCGTACTATTGTTTGTACAGATGAACATGGTACCTTCAGGCATTTGGAGATAGCTCCCAAGGATGAACCAGACTTGTGGAGGTAAACAATTGTTTTCTGAGGTCTTGGCTGATTTTATAAAATTTTCCCATGATGTCAAGCAAAGAGTTTGAAGGTAGTCCTTGAAATAGATCCACAGGTACACCTCCAATTGACTCAAATGATGTCAATTAGCCTATCAGAAGCTTCTAAAGCCATGGCATAATTTTCTGGAATTTTCCAAGCTGTTTAAAGGCACAGTAAACTTAGTGTATGTAAACTTATGACCCACTGGAATTGTGATAAAGTGAATTCTAGTGAAATAATCTGTCTGTAAACAATTGTTGGAAAAATGACTTGTGTCATGCACAAAGTAGATGTCCTAACCAACTTTGTGGAATGTTTGAAAAATGAGTTTTAATGACTCCAATCTAAGTGTATGTAAACTCCAACCTCCAAGGACATGTACATTTCCAACTTCAACTGTATATAACAACATGAGTTATAGGAGAGGTGTCTGGTAACAGGTACATGAGTTATAGGAGAGGTGTCTGGTAACAGGTACATGAGTTATAGGAGAGGTGTCTGGTAACAGGTACATGAGTTATAGGAGAGGTGTCTGGTAACAGATACATGAGTTATAGGAGAGGTGTCTGGTAACAGGTACATGAGTTATAGGAGAGGTGTCTGGTGACAATAGAAGATACAGGAGTTATAGGAGAGGTGTCTGGTAACAACATGAGTTATAGGAGAGGTGTCTGGTAACAGGTACAGGAGTTATAGGAGAGGTGTCTGGTAACAACATGAGTTATAGGAGAGGTGTCTGGTAACAATAGAAGATACAGGAGTTATAGGAGAGGTGTCTGGTAACAATAGAAGATACAGGAGTTATAGGAGAGGTGTCTGCTAACAGGTACAGGAGTTATAAAAGAGGTGTTTGGTAACAGATACATGAGTTATAGGAGAGGTGTCTGGTAACAGATACAGGAGTTATAGGAGAGGTGTCTGGTAACAGATACAGGAGTTATAGGAGAGGTGTCTGGTAACAATAGAAGGTACAGGAGTTATAGGAGAGGTGTCTGGTAACAACATGAGTTATAGGAGAGGTGTCTGGTAACAACATGAGTTATAGGAGAGGTGTCTGGTAACAACATGAGTTATAGGAGAGGTGTCTGATAACAATAGAAGATACAGGAGTTATAGGAGAGGTGTCTGGTAACTACATGAGTTATAGGAGAGGTGTCTGGTAACAACATGAGTTATAGGAGAGGTGTCTGGTAACAACATGAGTTATAGGAGAGGTGTCTGGTAACAACATGAGTTATAGGAGAGGTGTCTGGTAACAACATGATTTATAGGAGAGGTGTCTGGTAACAACATGAGTTATAGGAGAGGTGTCTGGTAACAACATGAGTTATAGGAGAGGTGTCTGGTAACAGGTACAGGAGTTATAGGAGAGGTGTCTGGTAACAACATGAGTTATAGGAGAGGTGTCTGGTAACAACATGAGTTATAGGAGAGGTGTCTGGTAACAGGTACAGGAGTTATAGGAGAGGTGTCTGGTAACAATAGAAGATACAGGAGTTATAGGAGAGGTGTCTGGTAACAACATGAGTTATAGGAGAGGTGTCTGGTAACAGATACAGGAGTTATAGGAGAGGTGTCTGGTAACAGATACAGGAGTTATAGGAGAGGTGTCTGGTAACAATAGGATTTATAGGAGAGGTGTCTGGTAACAGGTACATGAGTTATAGGAGAGGTGTCTGGTAACAATAGAAGATACAGGAGTTATAGGAGAGGTGTCTGATAACAATAGAAGGTACAGGAGTTATAGGAGAGGTGTCTGGTAACAATAGAAGATACAGGAGTTATAGGAGAGGTGTCTGGTAACAATAGAAGATACAGGAGTTATAGGAGAGGTGTCTGGTAACAGATACAGGAGTTATAGGAGAGGTGTCTGGTAACTACATGAGTTATAGGAGAGGTGTCTGGTAACAACATGAGTTATAGGAGAGGTGTCTGGTAACAACATGAGTTATAGGAGAGGTGTCTGGTAACAACATGATTTATAGGAGAGGTGTCTGGTAACAACATGAGTTATAGGAGAGGTGTCTGGTAACAGGTACATGAGTTATAGGAGAGGTGTCTGGTAACAACATGAGTTATAGGAGAGGTGTCTGGTAACTACATGAGTTATAGGAGAGGTGTCTGGTAACAACATGATTTATAGGAGAGGTGTCTGGTAACAATAGAAGATACAGGAGTTATAGGAGAGGTGTCTGGTAACAATAGAAGATACAGGAGTTATAGGAGAGGTGTCTGGTAACAACATGAGTTATAGGAGAGGTGTCTGGTAACAGATACAGGAGTTATAGGAGAGGTGTCTGGTAACAATAGAAGATACAGGAGTTATGGGAGAGGTGTCTGGTAACAACATGAGTTATAGGAGAGGTGTCTGGTAACAGGTACAGGAGTTATAGGAGAGATGTCTGGTAACAATAGAAGATACAGGAGTTATGGGAGAGGTGTCTGGTAACAACATGAGTTATAGGAGAGGTGTCTGGTAACAATAGAAGATACAGGAGTTATAGGAGAGGTGTCTGGTAACAGGTACAGGAGTTATAGGAGAGGTGTCTGGTAACAGGTACAGGAGTTATAGGAGAGGTGTCTGGTAACAGGTACAGGAGTTATGGGAGAGGTGTCTGGTAACAACATGAGTTATAGGAGAGGTGTCTGGTAACAATAGAAGATACAGGAGTTATGGGAGAGGTGTCTGGTAACAGGTACAGGAGTTATAGGAGAGGTGTCTGGTAACAATAGAAGATACAGGAGTTATAGGAGAGAGGTCTGATAACAATAGAAGATACAGGAGTTATAGGAGAGGTGTCTGGTAACAATAGAAGATACAGGAGTTATAGGAGAGGTGTCTGGTAACAATAGAAGATACAGGAGTTATAGGAGAGGTGTCTGGTAACAATAGAAGGTACAGGAGTTATAGGAGAGGTGTCTGGTAACAGGTACAGGAGTTATAGGAGAGGTGTCTGATAACAATAGAAGATACAGGAGTTATAGGAGAGGTGTCTGATAACAATAGAAGATACAGGAGTTATAGGAGAGGTGTCTGGTAACAATAGAAGATACAGGAGTTATAGGAGAGGTGTCTGGTAACAATAGAAGATACAGGAGTTATAGGAGAGGTGTCTGGTAACTACAGGAGTTATAGGAGTTATAGGAGAGGTGTCTGGTAACTACATGAGTTATAGGAGTTATGGGAGAGGTGTCTGGTAACAGGTACATGAGTTATAGGAGAGGTGTCTGGTAACAGGTACATGAGTTATAGGAGAGGTGTCTGGTAACAACATGAGTTATAGGAGAGGTGTCTGGTAACAACATGAGTTATAGGAGAGGTGTCTGGTAACAACATGAGTTATAGGAGAGGTGTCTGATAACAACATGAGTTATAGGAGAGGTGTCTGGTAACAGGTACAGGAGTTATAGGAGAGGTGTCTGGTAACAACATGAGTTATGGGAGAGGTGTCTGGTAACAGGTACAGGAGTTATAGGAGAGGTGTCTGGTAACTACATGAGTTATAGGAGAGGTGTCTGGTAACAACATGAGTTATAGGAGAGGTGTCTGGTAACAACATGAGTTATAGGAGAGGTGTCTGGTAACAACATGAGTTATAGGAGAGGTGTCTGGTAACAACATGAGTTATAGGAGAGGTGTCTGGTAACAGATACAGGAGTTATAGGAGAGGTGTCTGGTAACAGATACAGGAGTTATAGGAGAGGTGTCTGGTAACAATAGGAGTTATAGGAGAGGTGTCTGGTAACAGGTACATGAGTTATAGGAGAGGTGTCTGATAACAATAGAAGGTACAGGAGTTATAGGAGAGGTGTCTGGTAACAACATGAGTTATAGGAGAGGTGTCTGGTAACAATAGAAGATACAGGAGTTATAGGAGAGGTGTCTGGTAACAATAGAAGATACAGGAGTTATAGGAGAGGTGTCTGGTAACAGATACAGGAGTTATAGGAGAGGTGTCTGGTAACAACATGAGTTATAGGAGAGGTGTCTGGTAACACCATGAGTTATAGGAGAGGTGTCTGGTAACAGGTACAGGAGTTATAGGAGAGGTGTCTGGTAACTACATGAGTTATAGGAGAGGTGTCTGGTAACAACATGAGTTATAGGAGAGGTGTCTGGTAACACCATGAGTTATAGGAGAGGTGTCTGGTAACAACATGAGTTATAGGAGAGGTGTCTGGTAACAGGTACAGGAGTTATAGGAGAGGTGTCTGGTAACTACATGAGTTATAGGAGAGGTGTCTGGTAACAACATGAGTTATAGGAGAGGTGTCTGGTAACACCATGAGTTATAGGAGAGGTGTCTGGTAACAACATGAGTTATAGGAGAGGTGTCTGGTAACAACATGAGTTATAGGAGAGGTGTCTGGTAACTACATGAGTTATAGGAGAGGTGTCTGGTAACAACATGATTTATAGGAGAGGTGTCTGGTAACAACATGAGTTATAGGAGAGGTGTCTGGTAACAATAGAAGATACAGGAGTTATAGGAGAGGTGTCTGGTAACAATAGAAGATACAGGAGTTATAGAAGAGGTGTCTGGTAACAACATGAGTTATAGGAGAGGTGTCTGGTAACAACATGAGTTATAGGAGATGTGTCTGGTAACAGATACAGGAGTTATAGGAGAGGTGTCTGGTAACAATAGAAGATACAGGAGTTATGGGAGAGGTGTCTGGTAACAACATGAGTTATAGGAGAGGTGTCTGGTAACAGGTACAGGAGTTATAGGAGAGGTGTCTGGTAACAATAGAAGATACAGGAGTTATGGGAGAGGTGTCTGGTAACAACATGAGTTATAGGAGAGGTGTCTGGTAACAATAGAAGATACAGGAGTTATAGGAGAGGTGTCTGGTAACAATAGAAGATACAGGAGTTATAGGAGAGGTGTCTGGTAACAGGTACAAGAGTTATAGGAGAGGTGTCTGGTAACAGGTACAGGAGTTATAGGAGAGGTGTCTGGTAACAATAGAAGATACAGGAGTTATGGGAGAGGTGTCTGGTAACAGGTACAGGAGTTATAGGAGAGGTGTCTGGTAACAATAGAAGATACAGGAGTTATAGGAGAGAGGTCTGATAACAATAGAAGATACAGGAGTTATAGGAGAGGTGTCTGGTAACTACAGGAGTTATAGGAGAGGTGTCTGATAACAATAGAAGATACAGGAGTTATAGGAGAGGTGTCTGATAACAATAGAAGATACAGGAGTTATAGGAGAGGTGTCTGGTAACAATAGAAGATACAGGAGTTATAGGAGAGGTGTCTGATAACAATAGAAGATACAGGAGTTATAGGAGAGGTGTCTGATAACAATAGAAGATACAGGAGTTATGGGAGAGGTGTCTGATAACAATATAAGATACAGGAGTTATAGGAGAGGTGTCTGATAACAATAGAAGATACAGGAGTTATAGGAGAGGTGTCTGGTAACAATAGAAGATACAGGAGTTATAGGAGAGGTGTCTGGTAACAATAGAATATACAGGAGTTATAGGAGAGGTGTCTGGTAACAATAGAAGGTACAGGAGTTATAGGAGAGGTGTCTGGTAACAGGTACAGGAGTTATAGGAGAGGTGTCTGATAACAATAGAAGATACAGGAGTTATAGGAGAGGTGTCTGATAACAATAGAAGATACAGGAGTTATAGGAGAGGTGTCTGGTAACAATAGAAGATACAGGAGTTATAGGAGAGGTGTCTGGTAACAATAGAAGATACAGGAGTTATAGGAGAGGTGTCTGGTAACTACAGGAGTTATAGGAGTTATAGGAGAGGTGTCTGGTAACTACAGGAGTTATAGGAGTTATAGGAGAGGTGTCTGGTAACTACAGGAGTTATAGGAGTTATGGGAGAGGTGTCTGGTGACAGGTACATGAGTTATAGGAGAGGTGTCTGGTAACAGGTACATGAGTTATAGGAGAGGTGTCTGGTAACAACATGAGTTATAGGAGAGGTGTCTGGTAACAACATGAGTTATAGGAGAGGTGTCTGGTAACAACATGAGTTATAGGAGAGGTGTCTGGTAACAGGTACAGGAGTTATAGGAGAGGTGTCTGGTAACAACATGAGTTATGGGAGAGGTGTCTGGTAACAGGTACAGGAGTTATAGGAGAGGTGTCTGGTAACTACATGAGTTATAGGAGAGGTGTCTGGTAACAACATGAGTTATAGGAGAGGTGTCTGGTAACAACATGAGTTATAGGAGAGGTGTCTGGTAACAATAGAAGATACAGGAGTTATAGGAGAGGTGTCTGGTAACAACATGAGTTATAGGAGAGGTGTCTGGTAACAACATGAGTTATAGGAGAGGTGTCTGGTAACAGGTACAGGAGTTATAAGAGAGGTGTCTGGTAACAACATGAGTTATAGGAGAGGTGTCTGGTAACAACATGAGTTATAGGAGAGGTGTCTGGTAACAGGTACAGGAGTTATAGGAGAGGTGTCTGGTAACAATAGAAGATACAGGAGTTATAGGAGAGGTGTCTGGTAACAATAGAAGATACAGGAGTTATAGGAGAGGTGTCTGGTAACAGATACAGGAGTTATGGGAGAGGTGTCTGGTAACAGATACAGGAGTTATGGGAGAGGTGTCTGGTAACAGATACAGGAGTTATAGGAGAGGTGTCTGGTAACAATAGGAGTTATAGGAGAGGTGTCTGGTAACAATAGGAGTTATAGGAGAGGTGTCTGGTAACAGGTACATGAGTTATAGGAGAGGTGTCTGATAACAATAGAAGGTACAGGAGTTATAGGAGAGGTGTCTGGTAACAATAGAAGATACAGGAGTTATAGGAGAGGTGTCTGGTAACAATAGAAGATATAGGAGTTATAGGAGAGGTGTCTGGTAACAGATACAGGAGTTATAGGAGAGGTGTCTGGTAACTACATGAGTTATAGGAGAGGTGTCTGGTAACAACATGAGTTATAGGAGAGGTGTCTGGTAACACCATGAGTTATAGGAGAGGTGTCTGGTAACAACATGAGTTATAGGAGAGGTGTCTGGTAACAGGTACATGAGTTATAGGAGAGGTGTCTGGTAACAACATGAGTTATAGGAGAGGTGTCTGGTAACTACATGAGTTATAGGAGAGGTGTCTGGTAACAACATGATTTATAGGAGAGGTGTCTGGTAACAACATGAGTTATAGGAGAGGTGTCTGGTAACAATAGAAGATACAGGAGTTATAGGAGAGGTGTCTGGTAACAATAGAAGATACAGGAGTTATGGGAGAGGTGTCTGGTAACAACATGAGTTATAGGAGAGGTGTCTGGTAACAATAGAAGATACAGGAGTTATAGGAGAGGTGTCTGGTAACAATAGAAGATACAGGAGTTATAGGAGAGGTGTCTGGTAACAGGTACATGAGTTATAGGAGAGGTGTCTGGTAACAATAGAAGATACAGGAGTTATAGGAGAGGTGTCTGGTAACAGGTACAAGAGTTATAGGAGAGGTGTCTGGTAACAGGTACAAGAGTTATAGGAGAGGTGTCTGGTAACAGGTACAGGAGTTATAGGAGAGGTGTCTGGTAACAATAGAAGATACAGGAGTTATAGGAGAGAGGTCTGATAACAATAGAAGATACAGGAGTCATAGGAGAGGTGTCTGGTAACTACAGGAGTTATAGGAGAGGTGTCTGATAACAATAGAAGATACAGGAGTTATAGGAGAGGTGTCTGATAACAATAGAAGATACAGGAGTTATAGGAGAGGTGTCTGGTAACAATAGAAGATACAGGAGTTATAGGAGAGGTGTCTGATAACAATAGAAGATACAGGAGTTATAGGAGAGGTGTCTGATAACAATATAAGATACAGGAGTTATGGGAGAGGTGTCTGATAACAATAGAAGATACAGGAGTTATAGGAGAGGTGTCTGATAACAATAGAAGATACAGGAGTTATAGGAGAGGTGTCTTGTAACAATAGAAGATACAGGAGTTATAGGAGAGGTGTCTGGTAACAATAGAAGATACAGGAGTTATAGGAGAGGTGTCTGGTAACAGGTACAAGAGTTATAGGAGAGGTGTCTGATAACAATAGAAGATACAGGAGTTATAGGAGAGGTGTCTGATAACAATAGAAGATACAGGAGTTATAGGAGAGGTGTCTGGTAACAATAGAAGATACAGGAGTTATAGGAGAGGTGTCTGGTAACAATAGAAGATACAGGAGTTATAGGAGAGGTGTCTGGTAACTTCAGGAGTTATAGGAGTTATAGGAGAGGTGTCTGGTAACTACAGGAGTTATAGGAGTTATGGGAGAGGTGTCTGGTAACAGGTACATGAGTTATAGGAGAGGTGTCTGGTAACAGGTACATGAGTTATAGGAGAGGTGTCTGGTAACAACATGAGTTATAGGAGAGGTGTCTGGTAACAACATGAGTTATAGGAGAGGTGTCTGGTAACAACATGAGTTATAGGAGAGGTGTCTGATAACAACATGAGTTATAGGAGAGGTGTCTGGTAACAGGTACAGGAGTTATAGGAGAGGTGTCTGGTAACAACATGAGTTATAGGAGAGGTGTCTGGTAACAACATGAGTTATAGGAGAGGTGTCTGGTAACAACATGAGTTATAGGAGAGGTGTCTGGTAACAACATGAGTTATAGGAGAGGTGTCTGGTAACAGATACAGGAGTTATGGGAGAGGTGTCTGGTAACAACATGAGTTATAGGAGAGGTGTCTGGTAACAACATGAGTTATAGGAGAGGTGTCTGGTAACAACATGAGTTATAGGAGAGGTGTCTGGTAACAGGTACAGGAGTTATAGGAGAGGTGTCTGGTAACAGGTACAGGAGTTATAGGAGAGGTGTCTGGTAACAGGTACAGGAGTTATAGGAGAGGTGTCTGGTAACAGATACAGGAGTTATAGGAGAGGTGTCTGCTAACAGGTACATGAGTTATAGGAGAGGTGTCTGGTAACAACATGAGTTATAGGAGAGGTGTCTGGTAACAACATGAGTTATAGGAGAGGTGTCTGGTAACAACATGAGTTATAGGAGAGGTGTCTGGTAACAACATGAGTTATAGGAGAGGTGTCTGGTAACAACATGAGTTATAGGAGAGGTGTCTGGTAACAACATGAGTTATAGGAGAGGTGTCTGGTAACAGGTACAGGAGTTATAGGAGAGGTGTCTGGTAACAGGTACATGAGTTATAGGAGAGGTGTCTGGTAACTACATGAGTTATAGGAGAGGTGTCTGGTAACAACATGAGTTATAGGAGAGGTGTCTGGTAACAATAGAAGATACAGGAGTTATAGGAGAGGTGTCTGGTAACAACATGAGTTATAGGAGAGGTGTCTGGTAACAACATGAGTTATAGGAGAGGTGTCTGATAACAACATGAGTTATAGGAAAGGTGTCTGGTAACAATAGAAGATACAGGAGTTATAGGAGAGGTGTCTGGTAACAGGTACATGAGTTATAGGAGAGGTGTCTGGTAACAACATGAGTTATAGTAGAGGTGTCTGGTAACAACATGAGTTATAGGAGAGGTGTCTGGTAACAGATACAGGAGTTATGGGAGAGGTGTCTGGTAACAGGTACATGAGTTATAGGAGAGGTGTCTGGTAACAATAGAAGATACAGGAGTTATGGGAGAGGTGTCTGGTAACAGGTACATGAGTTATAGGAGAGGTGTCTGGTAACAATAGAAGATACAGGAGTTATAGGAGAGGTGTCTGGTAACAATAGAAGATACAGGAGTTATAGGAGAGGTGTCTGGTAACAATAGAAGATACATGAGTTATAGGAGAGGTGTCTGGTAACAATAGAAGATACAGGAGTTATAGGAGAGGTGTCTGGTAACAATAGAAGATACAGGAGTTATGGGAGAGGTTTCTGGTAACAATAGAAGATACAGGAGTTATAGGAGAGGTGTCTGATAACAATAGAAGGTACAGGAGTTATAGGAGAGGTGTCTGGTAACAATAGAAGATACAGGAGTTATAGGAGAGGTGTCTGGTAACAGGTACATGAGTTATAGGAGAGGTGTCTGGTAACAATAGAAGATACAGGAGTTATAGGAGAGGTGTCTGGTAACAGGTACATGAGTTATAGGAGAGGTGTCTGATAACAATAGAAGGTACAGGAGTTATAGGAGAGGTGTCTGGTAACAATAGAAGATACAGGAGTTATAGGAGAGGTGTCTGGTAACAGGTACATGAGTTATAGGAGAGGTGTCTGGTAACAATAGAAGATACAGGAGTTATAGGAGAGGTGTCTGGTAACAACATGAGTTATAGGAGAGGTGTCTGGTAACAGATACAGGAGTTATGGGAGAGGTGTCTGGTAACAGGTACATGAGTTATAGGAGAGGTGTCTGGTAACAATAGAAGATACAGGAGTTATGGGAGAGGTGTCTGGTAACAGGTACATGAGTTATAGGAGAGGTGTCTGGTGACAATAGAAGATACAGGAGTTATAGGAGAGGTGTCTGGTAACAATAGAAGATACAGGAGTTATAGGAGAGGTGTCTGGTAACAATAGAAGATACAGGAGTTATGGGAGAGGTGTCTGGTAACAGGTACATGAGTTATAGGAGAGGTGTCTGGTAACAATAGAAGATACAGGAGTTATGGGAGAGGTGTCTGGTAACAGGTACATGAGTTATAGGAGAGGTGTCTGGTAACAATAGAAGATACAGGAGTTATAGGAGAGGTGTCTGGTAACAATAGAAGATACAGGAGTTATAGGAGAGGTGTCTGGTAACAATAGAAGACACAGGAGTTATAGGAGAGGTGTCTGGTAACAATAGAAGATACAGGAGTTATAGGAGAGGTGTCTGGTAACAATAGAAGATACAGGAGTTATGGGAGAGGTTTCTGGTAACAATAGAAGATACAGGAGTTATAGGAGAGGTGTCTGATAACAATAGAAGGTACAGGAGTTATAGGAGAGGTGTCTGGTAACAATAGAAGATACAGGAGTTATAGGAGAGGTGTCTGGTAACAGGTACATGAGTTATAGGAGAGGTGTCTGGTAACAATAGAAGATACAGGAGTTATAGGAGAGGTGTCTGGTAACAGGTACATGAGTTATAGGAGAGGTGTCTGATAACAATAGAAGGTACAGGAGTTATAGGAGAGGTGTCTGGTAACAATAGAAGATACAGGAGTTATAGGAGAGGTGTCTGGTAACAGATACAGGAGTTATAGGAGAGGTGTCTTGTAACTACATGAGTTATAGGAGAGGTGTCTGGTAACAACATGAGTTATAGGAGAGGTGTCTGGTAACAATAGAAGATACAGGAGTTATAGGAGAGGTGTCTGGTAACAATAGAATATACAGGAGTTATAGGAGAGGTGTCTGGTAACAGGTACATGAGTTATAGGAGAGGTGTCTGGTAACAGGTACATGAGTTATAGGAGAGGTGTCTGGTAACAATAGAAGATACAGGAGTTATGGGAGAGGTGTCTGGTAACAATAGAAGATACAGGAGTTATAGGAGAGGTGTCTGGTAACAGGTACAGGAGTTATAGGAGAGGTGTCTGGTAACAATAGAAGATACAGGAGTTATAGGAGAAGTGTCTGGTAACAGGTACATGAGTTATAGGAGAGGTGTCTGGTAACAATAGAAGATACAGGAGTTATAGGAGAGGTGTCTGGTAACAATAGAAGATACAGGAGTTATGGGAGAGGTGTCTGGTAACTACAGGAGTTATAGGAGAGGTGTCTGATAACAATAGAAGATACAGGAGTTATAGGAGAGGTGTCTGGTAACAATAGAAGATACAGGAGTTATAGGAGAGGTGTCTGGTAACAGGTACATGAGTTATAGGAGAGGTGTCTGGTAACAGGTACATGAGTTATAGGAGAGGTGTCTGGTAACAATAGAAGATACAGGAGTTATGGGAGAGGTGTCTGGTAACAATAGAAGATACAGGAGTTATAGGAGAGGTGTCTGGTAACAGGTACAGGAGTTATAGGAGAGGTGTCTGGTAACAATAGAAGATACAGGAGTTATAGGAGAGGTGTCTGGTAACAGGTACATGAGTTATAGGAGAGGTGTCTGGTAACAATAGAAGATACAGGAGTTATAGGAGAGGTGTCTGGTAACAATAGAAGATACAGGAGTTATGGGAGAGGTGTCTGGTAACTACAGGAGTTATAGGAGAGGTGTCTGATAACAATAGAAGATACAGGAGTTATAGGAGAGGTGTCTGGTAACAATAGAAGGTACAGGAGTTATGGGAGAGGTGTCTGGTAACAATAGAAGATACAGGAGTTATAGGAGAGGTGTCTGGTAACAATAGAAGATACAGGAGTTATGGGAGAGGTGTCTGGTAACAATAGAAGATACAGGAGTTATAGGAGAGGTGTCTGGTAACAGGTACAGGAGTTATAGAAGTTATAGGAGAGGTGTCTGATAACAGGTACAGGAGTTATAGGAGAGGTTTCTGATAACAATAGAAGATACAGGAGTTATAGGAGAGGTGTCTGGTAACAGGTACAGGAGTTATAGGAGAGGTGTCTGATAACAATAGAAGATACAGGAGTTATAGGAGAGAGGTCTGATAACAGGTACAGGAGTTATAGGAGAGGTGTCTGATAACAATAGAAGATACAGGAGTCATGGGAGAGGTGTCTGATAACAGGTACAGGAGTTATAGGAGAGGTGTCTGATAACAGGTACAGGTACAGGAGTTATAGGAGAGGTGTCTGGTAACGATAGAAGATACAGGAGTTATAGGAGAGGTGTCTGGTAACAATAGAAGATACAGGAGTTATGGGAGAGGTGTCTGGTAACAACATGAGTTATAGGAGAGGTGTCTGGTAACAACATGAGTTATAGGAGAGGTGTCTGATAACAACATGAGTTATAGGAGAGGTGTCTGATAACAACATGAGTTATATGAGAGGTGTCTGGTAACTACAGGAGTTATAGGAGTTATAGCAGAGGTGTCTGGTAACAATAGAAGATACAGGAGTTATAGGAGAGGTGTCTGATAACAATAGAAGATACAGGAGTTATAGGAGAGGTGTCTGGTAACAGGTACAGGAGTTATAGGAGAGGTTTCTGATAACAATAGAAGATACAGGAGTTATAGGAGAGGTGTCTGGTAACAGGTACAGGTACAGGAGTTATAGGAGAGGTGTCTGATAACAGGTACAGGAGTTATGGGAGAGGTGTCTGATAACAGGTACAGGAGTTATAGGAGAGGTTTCTGATAACAATAGAAGATACAGGAGTTATGGGAGAGGTGTCTGGTAACAGGTACAGGTACAGGAGTTATAGGAGAGGTGTCTGATAACAGGTACAGGAGTTATGGGAGAGGTGTCTGATAACAGGTACAGGAGTTATAGGAGAGGTTTCTGATAACAATAGAAGGTACAGGAGTTATAGGAGAGGTTTCTGACAACAATAGAAGATACAGGAGTTATAGGAGAGGTGTCTGGTAACAATAGAAGATACAGGAGTTATAGGAGAGGTTTCTGATAACAATAGAAGGTACAGGAGTTATAGGAGAGGTTTCTGACAACAATAGAAGATACAGGAGTTATGGGAGAGGTGTCTGATAACAGGTACAGGAGTTATAGGAGAGGTGTCTGATAACAATAGAAGATACAGGAGTTATAGGAGAGGTGTCTGATTACAGGTACAGGTACAGGAGTGGTGTCTGATAACAGGTACAGGAGTTATAGGAGAGGTGTCTGGTAACAATAGAAGATACAGGAGTTATAGGAGAGGTGTCTTGTAACAATATAAGATACAGGAGTTATGGGAGAGGTGTCTGGTAACAATAGAAGATACAGGAGTTATAGGAGAGGTGTCTGGTAACAATAGAAGATACAGGAGTTATGGGAGAGGTGTCTGGTAACAATAGAAGATACAGGAGTTATAGGAGAGGTGTCTGGTAACTACAGGAGTTATAGGAGTTATAGGAGAGGTGTCTGGTAACTACAGGAGTTATAGGAGAGGTGTCTGGTAACAATAGAAGATACAGGAGTTATGGGAGAGGTGTCTGGTAACAATAGAAGATACAGGAGTTATAGGAGAGGTGTCTGGTAACAATAGAAGATACAGGAGTTATGGGAGAGGTGTCTGGTAACAATAGAAGATACAGGAGTTATAGGAGAGGTGTCTGGTAACAATAGAAGATACAGGAGTTATAGGATCGGTGTCTGGTAACAGGTACAGGTACAGCAGTTATAGGAGAGGTGTCTGGTAACAATAGAAGATACAGGAGTTATGGGAGAGGTGTCTGGTAACAGATACAGGAGTTATAGGAGAGGTGTCTGGTAACAATAGAAGATACAGGAGTTATGGGAGAGGTGTCTTGTAACAATATAAGATACAGGAGTTATGGGAGAGGTGTCTGGTAACAATAGAAGATACAGGAGTTATAGGAGAGGTGTCTGGTAACAATAGAAGATACAGGAGTTATGGGAGAGGTGTCTGGTAACAATAGAAGATACAGGAGTTATAGGAGAGGTGTCTGGTAACTACAGGAGTTATAGGAGTTATAGGAGAGGTGTCTGGTAACTACAGGAGTTATAGGAGAGGTGTCTGGTAACAATAGAAGATACAGGAGTTATGGGAGAGGTGTCTGGTAACAATAGAAGATACAGGAGTTATAGGAGAGGTGTCTGGTAACAATAGAAGATACAGGAGTTATGGGAGAGGTGTCTGGTAACAATAGAAGATACAGGAGTTATAGGAGAGGTGTCTGGTAACAATAGAAGATACAGGAGTTATAGGATCGGTGTCTGGTAACAGGTACAGGTACAGCAGTTATAGGAGAGGTGTCTGGTAACAATAGAAGATACAGGAGTTATGGGAGAGGTGTCTGGTAACAGATACAGGAGTTATAGGAGAGGTGTCTGGTAACAATAGAAGATACAGGAGTTATGGGAGAGGTGTCTGATAAAAGGTACAGGACAGATATACAGTTCAAAAGTTTTGGTCACTTAGAAATGTCCTTGTTTTTGAAAGAAAAGCACATGTTTTTGCCCATTAACATAACATCAAATTGATCAGAAATACATTGTAGACATGGTTAATGTTGTAAATGACTATTGTAGCTGGAAACTGCAGATTTTTAATGGAACAGAGGCCCATTATCAGCAACCATCACTCCTGAGTTCCAATGGCACGTTGTGTTAGCTAATCCAAGTTTATCATTTTAAAAGGCTAATTGATCATTAGAAAACCCTTTTGCAATTATGTGAGCACAGCTGAAAACTGTTCTTCTGATTATAGAAGCAATAAAACTGGCCGCCTTTAGACTAGTTGTGTATCTGGAGCATCAGCATTTGTGCGTTCGATTAAAGGCTCAAAATGGCCAGAAACAAGTCTATTCTTGTTCTGAGAAATGAAGGCGAGAACTTGCCAAGAAACTGAAGATCTCGTACAATGCTGTTTCCTACTCCCTTCACAGAACGGTGCAAACTGGCCCTAACCAGAAAAGAAAGAGGAATGGGAGGCCCCACTGAGCAAGAGGACAAGTACATCAGAGTGTCTAGTTTGAGAAACAGACAGTTGAGGACCTGTGAGGCGTTTGTTTTTCAAACTAGACACGCTAATGTATTCCATTAACATTTGTTTAGAGAGGGGAATGATCAAATGCTCCAAGTTAAAATAGGTATTTTCTGGAATGACAACATGACAGTGATCATAGAACAGAGTTAAACTAGAGATATTGTGAGATATGACATGAGGTGTGTGGGGTCGTCCTGATGTTGCAGTTCTGCTCTCAAGGACACACATGCCCTTGAGAGTTATTTCCCCAAACTCTCAAAACACTGACGATAATAAAGACAGATGGTACTCTGTCCTCTTCACACACTAGACTGCCTCCAAGGCAGAATGATAAAGTCCTCACACACTAGACTGCCTCCAAGGCAGAATGATAAAGTCCTCACACACTAGACTGCCTCCAAGGCAGAATGATAAAGTCTTCACACACTAGACTGCCTCCAAGGCAGAATGATAAAGTCTTCACACACTAGACTGCCTCCAAGGCAGAATGATAAAGTCCTCACACACTAGACTGCCTCCTAGGCAGAATGATAAAGTCTTCACACACTAGACTGCCTCCAAGGCAGAATGATAAAGTCCTCACACACTAGACTGCCTCCTAGGCAGAAGGATAAAGTCCTCACACACTAGACTGCCTCCTAGGCAGAAGGATAAAGTCCTCACACACTAGACTGCCTCCAAGGCAGAAGGATAAAGTCTTCACACACTAGACTGCCTCCAAGGCAGAATGATAAAGGCTCTGGGATTCTATCACCTCATGTAATGTACAGT
The DNA here is from genome assembly GCF_034236695.1 of Oncorhynchus nerka. NCBI lineage: Eukaryota > Metazoa > Chordata > Actinopteri > Salmoniformes > Salmonidae > Oncorhynchus > Oncorhynchus nerka. The sequence goes on from NC_088396.1 coordinate 58,821,884, forward strand.
GCGTGGCAAAAGTATTCAGACTTCTTTGATTTCTTCATATTTTGTGTTACAATGCGAGATTAAAATGTATTTTATTGTCAACAATCTACTCAAAACAGTCTGTCAAAGTGTAATAAAAATGTGATAACTAAATATATGTTAATTGCATAAGTATTCAGCCCCTTTGTTTTGGCCTAAATTAGTTCAGGAGTAAAATTTGTCTTAACAAATCACATGGACTAACTCTGTGTGAAATCATAGGGGTTGACATGATTTTTGAATGACTAACCCTTCCTCTGTCCCCCATACATACATCTGTAAGGTCCCTTAGTCTAGTAGTGAATGACTAACCCTTCCTCTGTCCTCCATACATACATCTGTAAGGTCCCTTAGTCTAGTAGTGAATGACTAACCCTTCCTGTGTCCTCCATACATACATCTGTAAGGTCCCTTAGTCTAGTAGTGAATGACTAACCCTTCCTGTGTCCCCCATACATACATCTGTAAGGTCCCTTAGTCTAGTAGTGAATGACTAACCCTTCCTCTGTCCCCCATATATACATCTGTAAGGTCCCTCAGTCTAGTAGTGAATGACTAACCCTTCCTCTGTCCCTCAGTCTAGTAGTGAATGACTAACCCTTCCTGTGTCCTCCATACATACATCTGTAAGGTCCCTTAGTCTAGTAGTGAATGACTAACCCTTCCTCTGTCCCTCAGTCTAGTAGTGAATGACTAACCCTTCCTGTGTCCTCCATACATACATCTGTAAGGTCCCTTAGTCTAGTAGTGAATGACTAACCCTTCCTCTGTCCCTCAGTCTAGTAGTGAATGACTAACCCTTCCTCTGTCCCTCAGTCTAGTAGTGAATGACTAACCCTTCCTGTGTCCCCCATATATACATCTGTAAGGTCCCTTAGTCAACTATTGAATTTCAAGCACAGATTCAACCACAAAAACCAGGGAGATTTTGGAAAGCTTCATAAAGAACCACAGTGAATGGCTAACGATAAATCAGACATTGAATCTTTAAACATGTTCATTATTATACTGTGTATTATGTATTAAACCACTCAGAGTCAAAGATACCGTTGGACTTGTGAACTGAGCTGCAGGACAGGAGTGAAACTGCTCAGGGATGTTACCATGAGGCCATTGGTGATTTTAAAACAGTTAGAGTTCGAAGGCTGCGATGAGAAAACTGAGGAACAGAAAATAAGAATATTAAAAAAAGATGTATATATTCCAAAACACGTTTAGTTTCAAGGCACTAAAGTAATAATGTAACAACAAAACCAAGGCAGAGGGATTCATTTTTTGGCCTAAATACAAAATCCAACACTGAGTAACTGCCTCTTTATTTTCAAACATGGTTGTGTTTGCATTATGTTATGGGTATGCTTGTCTTTGGCAAGGACAAGGGAGTTTTTAGGATAAAAATTAATGGAATAGAGCTAAGCACAGGCAAAATCCTACAGGAAAACCTGCTTCGGTCTGCTTTCCACCAGACACTGGGAGAGAAATGAATCTTGCAGCAGGACAATAACCTAAAACAGAAGGCCAAATATAGACTGGAGTTGCTTAGCAAGAAGTCAGTGAATATTCCTGAGTGGCCAAGTTACAGTTTTGACTTAATTATGCTTAAAAATCTATGGCAAGATTTGAAGAATTAGGAAAAGAATAACGGGCACAATTATTATTGCACAATCCAGGTGTGCGAAGCTCTTGGAAACTTACCCAGAAAGTGAGAAGTAGAGGGTGTGACAGGGGCAATAATAAATAATAAAAGACAGCTTTTGGAGACTGACCCAGCTGCAATCACTGCCAAATGTGTTTCTAACAATGTATTGATTCATGGAGCTTAAAAATAAGTCTTTCACTTTGACTTTACAGCATATTTTGTGTTGACTGCTGACAAAAAAATGACAATTAAATGCATTTTAATCCCACTTTGTAACAATAAAATGTGAAGAAATCCAAGGGTTATGAGTACTTTTGCAAGGCACCCGATGTCAATCCCTGGAGTCCAAGACATGTTGGTTGAGTCTAAAAAACTGTAAATTAATCTCTAACATTATACAAATGACAAGAAGTGTATTATAATGAGCAAACTAAATCTAAGTTAATCTATGTTCATATTTTAGTTCTAATCCTAAGTGTATGTTCTATATTTGTCTGTCTCAGTAAAGATATAAAATATATGTACAATAAATTATGTCCATTTCTTTTTATCTTTCATAAATATAGATATGAATTGTTCCTTAGTTTGTGTTTGGCAGCAATATCAAGTAGACCTAGTCGCATGTTATTTACTGCGGAGATAACATTATTAGTTAGTATTTGTTTTTCTGCGTCATCTTGTTTCTAGTTATTGTTATGTAAGATAGAAAATAGGATATAGTGTAAGTCAAATGTTAAATATTTACTTTAAGGGATTATTTGATAAAAATTACATACCTTAAAATCTATTTAGGTTTTTATGACATTAAACATGAACTTAACACGGAATGAGGTGGAATTGGTTATTTTTCTGCTTACTGTAAACTATGATGATTTCTAGCAATGGTGTATGTTTTATTTTATTTGCTATAAATAGGTGTCCAGAAGAAAGGTGTGATGAACTCCATACATTATATCTTCCATCAGGATGATCTGATTCCTCTCAGACAGCACAGCCAACACACAGCGCAGCCAACACAACACAGCCAACACACAGCGCAGCCAACACACAGCGCAGCCAACACAACACAGCCAACACACAGCGCAGCCAACACAACACAGCCAACACACAGCGCAGCCAACACAACACAGCCAACACAACACAGCCAACACACAGCGCAGCCAACACAACACAGCCAACACACAGCGCAGCCAACACAACACAGCCAACACAACACAGCCAACACAACACAGCCAACACAACACAGCCAACACAACACAGCCAACACAACACAGCCAACACACAGCGCAGCCAACACAACACAGCCAACACACTGCACAGCCAACACACTGCGCAGCCAACACAACACAGCCAACACACAGCGCAGCCAACACTGCGCAGCCAACACACTGCGCAGCCAACACAACACAGCCAACACACTGCACAGCCAACACAACACAGCCAACACACTGCACAGCCAACACATTGCACAGCCAACACACTGCCAAACACAACACACTGCACAGCCAACACACTGCACAGCCAACACACTGCACAGCCAACACACTGCGCAGCCAACACACTGCACAGCCAACACACTGCAGCCAACACACTGCACAGCCAACACACTGCACAGCCAACACACTGCACAGCCAACACACTGCGCAGCCAACACACTGCGCAGCCAACACACTGCGCAGCCAACACACTGCACAACACAACACAGCCAACACACTGCACAGCCAACACACTGCGCAGCCAACACAGCACACTGCACAGCCAACACACTGCACAGCCAACACACTAACACAATGGAGCCAACACACTACGCAGTAGTTATGTAGGGCACCTTAAGATAAAAACATAATATTCAATATCGATATGTTAGACTAAATATTAGCACGACACATTCTGGTGGATGATAACCTTCAATCTGGATAACAACACAAAACAAATCTTAAGACTGGAGAAATGTATCGACAAATATGACAAAAACAAGCAACACCCCAACATGACGGAGAGTAAGACAGGGGAACCTATTTCAAAACGAAAACGTGACTCTTCTACAGACGATTTGAATATTTTCACCACTGGGAATGGTAAAGGTCGAAACCCATCTGTTAAAATCAATCAATGACAATATACTTGAATGGGTATCCTTGAATTAGTCAGTAAGGATATAAAAGATTCGAAGGTGAGTGATGAAGAAGCTGCGACATTGGAGAGAGATACAAACAAGCTAAAAGGGACAGATTGAAACCGGAAGTGAATGAACTTAAAAAGTTCAGAGACACAAAGATGCCTTTTTTTTAACATTACAAAGTTATTATAGACGAGGAAAATAATGAAACAATTCTAGCCCGGTTATGGATTGTAATAATACAACAAAAAATACAGCTTTTCTATTTATCTTCACATATAACTAATTGGAACACATAAGCACTAATTCAACACGGTGAAGATAAACACTCAGTAAACAGAAGGCACAGTATGTGTGGATGGTGTGGTGTGGTGGATGGTGTGTGTGGATGGTGTGGTGTGTGTGGATGGTGTGGTGTGTGTGGATGGTGTGGTGGATGGTGTGGTGTGTGTGGATGGTGTGGTGTGTGTGGATGGTGTGGTGTGTGTGGATGGTGTGGTGTGTGTGGATGGTGTGGTGTGTGTGGATGGTGTGGTGTGTGTGGTGTGTGTGGATGGTGTGGTGTGTGTGGATGGTGTGGTGTGTGTGGATGGTGTGGTGTGTGTGGATGGTGTGGTGTGTGTGGATGGTGTGGTGTGTGTGGATGGTGTGGTGTGTGTGGATGGTGTGTGTGTGTGGTGTGTGTGGATGGTGTGGTGTGTGTGGATGGTGTGGTGTGTGTTTCTTTTATTGTTGGGAAAGTGTGGCGGTGAGTGAGAAAGGAAATGGTTGCATATCCCAGAACCAATGTATTGCTGTGAGCTGGGGTATGAGAGAGCTTTCAATGTTGTTCAGATGATGGATATACCTTTATAAGGAATTATACATTTAATTTATTTATTGTCCTGTCATGGGGAACACATTTTTAAAAATAAATTATACATCTAATTTATTTATTTATGATTCTATGTTGATGGAACGGTCCACAACCCTATACCCTAGACACCCACCTGAACGACCCAGATACTGAGGAGAAGTCCCTAACTGTTTGATGGGCCTGCTGTAAGCAGTCTGTATGCAGCCAAAATGCAGTCAGAGACCAGCAGCACTGCCCCCTCAACATTCTGAGCCTGCTTGGCAGAGTTGGTCCTGCAAAGCCAAAGCCCCCTAAAGGGAGAGCATAATCTACAAGGAAATTCTCAAAGCTGCTAATGAGAACCTTGTACCTAGCCGGTGGGGATTCCGGCGGGGTGCCCCCACACAGGCAGTGGCAGTGGTGGCAACACTAGCTGCAGTAACCCATGGGGAGAGGAGGTCACACTCAGACATTCAGAGAGGAGGTATATTATTGTGACCCTGGTGGCACAAAATCAAAAGTCTGACTGCATGGAGATGGTTGGGATTATGGTCAATAAGGGGGACTGTGTTGTGGGGGTTTCAGGGAATATGGTCAATACTGGGGACTGTGTTGTGGGTGTTTCAGGGGATATGGTCAATACTGGGGACTGTGTTGTGGGTGTTTCAGGGAATATGGTCAATACAGGGGACTGTGTTGTGGGGGTTTCAGGGAATATGGTCAATACGGGGACTGTGTTGTGGGGGTTTCAGGGGATATGGTCAATAAGGGGGACTGTGTTGTGGGTGTTTCAGGGGATATGGTCACTAAGGGGACTGTGTTGTGTGTGTTTCAGGGAATATGGTCAATACAGGGACTGTGTTTCAGGGAATATGGTCACTACGGGGGACTGTGTTGTGGGTGTTTCAGGGAATATGGTCACTACGGGGGACTGTGTTGTGGGGGTTTCAGGGTCTATGGTCACTAAGGGGGCTGTGTTGTGGGGGTTTCAGGAATATGGTCAATACAGGGGACTGTGTTGTGGGGGTTTCAGGGAATATGGTCAATACGGGGGACTGTGTTGTGGGGGTTTCAGGGGATATGGTCAATAAGGGGGACTGTGTTGTGGGTGTTTCAGGGGATGTGGTCACTAAGGGGGCTGTGTTTCAGGGAATATGGTCACTACGGGGACTGTGTTGTGGGTGTTTCAGGGAATATGGTCAATACTGGGGACCGTGTTGTGGGGGTTTCAGGGAATATGGTCAATACGGGGACTGTGTTGTGGGGTTTCAGGAATATGGTCACTAAGGGGGACTGTGTTGTGGGTGTTTCAGGGAATATGGTCAATACTGGGGACCGTGTTGTGGGGTTTCAGGGAATATGGTCACTACGGGGACTGTGTTGTGGGGTTTCAGGGAATATGGTCAATACTGGGGACCGTGTTGTGGGGGTTTCAGGGAATATGGTAACTACGGGGACTGTGTTGTGGGGGTTTCAGGGAATATGGTCAATACTGGGGACCGTGTTGTGGGGGTTTCAGGGAATATGGTCACTAAGGGGGACTGTGTTGTGGGTGTTTCAGGGAATATGGTCACTACGGGGGACTGTGTTGTGGGGGTTTCAGGGAATATGGTCAATACTGGGGACCGTGTTGTGGGGGTTTCAGGGAATATGGTCACTAAGGGGGACTGTGTTGTGGGTGTTTCAGGGAATATGGTCACTAAGGGGGACTGTGTTGTGGGTGTTTCAGGGAATATGGTCACTAAGGGGGACTGTGTTGTGGGTGTTTCAGGGAATATGGTCACTAAGGGGACTGTGTTGTGGGTGTTTCAGGAATATGGTCAATACTGGGGACCGTGTTGTGGGGTTTCAGGAATATGGTCAATACGGGGACTGTGTTGTGGGGGTTTCAGGAATATGGTCACTAAGGGGGACTGTGTTGTGGGTGTTTCAGGGAATATGGTCAATACTGGGGACCGTGTTGTGGGGGTTTCAGGGAATATGGTCACTACATGGGGACTGTGTTGTGGGGGTTTCAGGGAATATGGTCAATACTGGGGACCGTGTTGTGGGGGTTTCAGGGAATATGGTAACTACGGGGGACTGTGTTGTGGGGGTTTCAGGGAATATGGTCAATACTGGGGACCGTGTTGTGGGGGTTTCAGGAATATGGTCACTAAGGGGGACTGTGTTGTGGGTGTTTCAGGAATATGGTCACTACGGGGGACTGTGTTGTGGGGGTTTCAGGGAATATGGTCAATACTGGGGACCGTGTTGTGGGGGTTTCAGGGAATATGGTCACTAAGGGGGACTGTGTTGTGGGTGTTTCAGGAATATGGTCACTAAGGGGACTGTGTTGTGGGTGTTTCAGGGAATATGGTCACTAAGGGGGACTGTGTTGTGGGTGTTTCAGGGAATATGGTCACTAAGGGGACTGTGTTGTGGGTGTTTCAGGAATATGGTCAATACTGGGGACCGTGTTGTGGGGGTTTCAGGGAATATGGTCACTAAGGGGGACTGTGTTGTGGGTGTTTCAGGGAATATGGTCACTAAGGGGGACTCTGTTGTGGGTGTTTCAGGGAATATGGTCACTACGGGGGACTGTGTTGTGGGGGTTTCAGGGAATATGGTCAATACTGGGGACCGTGTTGTGGGGGTTTCAGGAATATGGTCACTAAGGGGGACTGTGTTGTGGGTGTTTCAGGGAATATGGTCACTAAGGGGGACTGTGTTGTGGGTGTTTCAGGGAATATGGTCACTAAGGGGACTGTGTTGTGGGGGTTTCAGGGAATATGGTCACTAAGGGGACTGTGTTGTGGGTGTTTCAGGGAATATGGTCAATACGGGGACTGTGTTGTGGGGGTTTCAGGGAATATGGTCACTAAGGGGGACTGTGTTGTGGGTGTTTCAGGAATATGGTCACTAAGGGGGACTGTGTTGTGGGTGTTTCAGGGAATATGGTCAATACTGGGGACCGTGTTGTGGGGTTTCAGGGAATATGGTCAATACTGGGGACCGTGTTGTGGGGTTTCAGGGAATATGGTCACTACGGGGACTGTGTTGTGGGGGTTTCAGGGAATATGGTCAATACTGGGGACCGTGTTGTGGGGGTTTCAGGGAATATGGTCACTAAGGGGGACTGTGTTGTGGGTGTTTCAGGGAATATGGTCACTACGGGGACTGTGTTGTGGGGTTTCAGGGAATATGGTCAATACTGGGGACCGTGTTGTGGGGGTTTCAGGAATATGGTCACTAAGGGGACTGTGTTGTGGGTGTTTCAGGGAATATGGTCAATACGGGGGACTGTGTTGTGGGGTTTCAGGGAATATGGTCACTAAGGGGGACTGTGTTGTGGGTGTTTCAGGGAATATGGTCACTAAGGGGGACTGTGTTGTGGGGGTTTCAGGGAATATGGTCACTACGGGGACTGTGTTGTGGGGGTTTCAGGGAATATGGTCACTAAGGGGACTGTGTTGTGGGGGTTTCAGGGAATATGGTCACTAAGGGGACTGTGTTGTGGGTGTTTCAGGGAATATGGTCAATACGGGGACTGTGTTGTGGGGGTTTCAGGGAATATGGTCACTAAGGGGGACTGTGTTGTGGGTGTTTCAGGAATATGGTCACTAAGGGGGACTGTGTTGTGGGTGTTTCAGGGAATATGGTCAATACTGGGGACCGTGTTGTGGGGGTTTCAGGGAATATGGTCAATACTGGGGACCGTGTTGTGGGGGTTTCAGGAATATGGTCACTACGGGGACTGTGTTGTGGGGGTTTCAGGGAATATGGTCAATACTGGGGACCGTGTTGTGGGGTTTCAGGGAATATGGTCACTAAGGGGGACTGTGTTGTGGGTGTTTCAGGGAATATGGTCACTACGGGGGACTGTGTTGTGGGGGTTTCAGGAATATGGTCAATACTGGGGACCGTGTTGTGGGGGTTTCAGGGAATATGGTCACTAAGGGGGACTGTGTTGTGGGTGTTTCAGGGAATATGGTCAATACTGGGGACCGTGTTGTGGGGGTTTCAGGGAATATGGTCACTACGGGGACTGTGTTGTGGGGGTTTCAGGGAATATGGTCAATACTGGGGACCGTGTTGTGGGGGTTTCAGGGAATATGGTCACTAAGGGGGACTGTGTTGTGGGTGTTTCAGGGAATATGGTCACTACGGGGACTGTGTTGTGGGGGTTTCAGGGAATATGGTCAATACTGGGGACCGTGTTGTGGGGGTTTCAGGGAATATGGTCACTAAGGGGGACTGTGTTGTGGGTGTTTCAGGGAATATGGTCACTAAGGGGACTGTGTTGTGGGTGTTTCAGGGAATATGTTCACTAAGGGGACTGTGTTGTGGGTGTTTCAGGGAATATGGTCAATACTGGGGACCGTGTTGTGGGGGTTTCAGGGAATATGGTCACTAAGGGGGACTCTGTTGTGGGTGTTTCAGGAATATGGTCACTACGGGGACTGTGTTGTGGGGGTTTCAGGGAATATGGTCAATACTGGGGACCGTGTTGTGGGGGTTTCAGGGAATATGGTCACTAAGGGGGACTGTGTTGTGGGTGTTTCAGGGAATATGGTCACTAAGGGGGACTGTGTTGTGGGTGTTTCAGGGAATATGGTCACTAAGGGGGACTGTGTTGTGGGGGTTTCAGGGAATATGGTCACTAAGGGGGACTGTGTTGTGGGTGTTTCAGGGAATATGGTCACTAAGGGGGACTGTGTTGTGGGTGTTTCAGGAATATGGTCAATACTGGGGACCGTGTTGTGGGGGTTTCAGGGAATATGGTCACTACGGGGACTGTGTTGTGGGGGTTTCAGGGAATATGGTCACTAAGGGGACTGTGTTGTGGGGTTTCAGGGAATATGGTCACTAAGGGGGACTGTGTTGTGGGTGTTTCAGGGAATATGGTCAATACGGGGACTGTGTTGTGGGGGTTTCAGGAATATGGTCACTAAGGGGGACTGTGTTGTGGGTGTTTCAGGAATATGGTCACTAAGGGGGACTGTGTTGTGGGTGTTTCAGGGAATATGGTCAATACTGGGGACCGTGTTGTGGGGGTTTCAGGAATATGGTCAATACTGGGGACCGTGTTGTGGGGTTTCAGGGAATATGGTCACTACGGGGGACTGTGTTGTGGGGGTTTCAGGGAATATGGTCAATACTGGGGACCGTGTTGTGGGGTTTCAGGGAATATGGTCACTACGGGGACTGTGTTGTGGGGGTTTCAGGGAATATGGTCAATACTGGGGACCGTGTTGTGGGGTTTCAGGGAATATGGTCACTAAGGGGGACTGTGTTGTGGGTGTTTCAGGGAATATGGTCACTAAGGGGGACTCTGTTGTGGGTGTTTCAGGGAATATGGTCACTACGGGGGACTGTGTTGTGGGGGTTTCAGGGAATATGGTCAATACTGGGGACCGTGTTGTGGGGGTTTCAGGGAATATGGTCACTAAGGGGACTGTGTTGTGGGTGTTTCAGGGAATATGGTCACTAAGGGGGACTGTGTTGTGGGTGTTTCAGGGAATATGGTCACTAAGGGGGACTGTGTTGTGGGGTTTCAGGGAATATGGTCACTAAGGGGACTGTGTTGTGGGTGTTTCAGGAATATGGTCAATACGGGGGACTGTGTTGTGGGGGTTTCAGGAATATGGTCACTAAGGGGGACTGTGTTGTGGGTGTTTCAGGGGAATATGGTCAATACAGGGGACTGTGTTGTGGGGGTTTCAGGGAATATGGTCAATACAGGGGACTGTGTTGTGGGGGTTTCAGGGGATATGGTCACTAAGGGGACTGTGTTGTGGGTGTTTCAGGGGATATGGTCACTACGGGGACTGTGTTGTGGGGGTTTTAGGGAATATGGTCACTACGGGGGGACTGTGTTGTGGGGTTTCAGGGAATATGGTCAATACTGGGGACTGTGTTGTGGGGTTTCAGGGAATATGGTCAATACAGGGGACTGTGTTGTGGGGGTTTCAGGGAATATGGTCAATACAGGGGACTGTGTTGTGGGGGTTTCAGGGGATATGGTCACTAAGGGGGACTGTGTTGTGGGTGTTTCAGGGGATATGGTCACTACGGGGGACTGTGTTGTGGGGGTTTCAGGGAATATGGTCACTACGGGGGACTGTGTTGTGGGGGTTTCAGGGAATATGGTCAATACTGGGGACTGTGTTGTGGGGGTTTCAGGTAATATGGTCACTACGGGGGACTGTGTTGTGGGTGTTTCAGGGAATATGGTCACTACAGGGGGACTGTGTTTCAGGGAATATGGCCAATACTGGGGACTGTGTTGTGGGTGTTTCAGGGAATATGGTCACTACGGGGGACTGTGTTGTGGGGGTTTCAGGGAATATGGTCAATACTGGGGACTGTGTTGTGGGGGTTTCAGGGAAAAGGTGTGCATTTGACCTCCATCATCTAGGATGTGACAATGGTTTATAAAATCTCTCAATTTCTGCCCATGGTTTTGCAGGCCTTCTCATACAGCTGCAACTGTAAATGCATTTGTAAATCAGGACCTTTCTTGAGTTGGGCTCTGGGATGGTGCAACTGTTGAGAATGTGAGCCTATGGTTCTGTGGGGGGAAAGGGTTGAGTGAGTGTGTGGGTATATGTTCGTGTCGTGTCTTTGGTTATGCCGGATTAATTGCTATGACATGCTATTCTATAAAATACTTTCTCCGTAATTAATATCACCTGATTGAGCTAATCATGTAAATGTAATTAACTAGAGAGTCGGGGCACCACTAAATAATATTTATAGAGCTGTTATCTTCCGAATAAACTCTTAAAGACCTAGTAATATTTTACATCAATAGCAGTCAACATTAATCGTCTTCTTACTTCAGTCTCATATTCTGAAAGTAAATTCTTGGTTATCTGCAAGAATCCTGGCTAACAATCAGCAATACAAAATTGGGTTTAATTATTTATTTACTAAATACCTAACTAATCACACAGAATAACATATACAAAGAATGAATTATACCTGGATAATTCTTTACGTCATAGGAAACGTCCCTAGCGGGCGGAACAGATTTGACAGCTTGTTACACAAAAGAAAAGGAGCGGGGTTTGAGTGAAAGAGCGGGAAGACTGGAACAGAAGTGACGCTGTGCTATCGTAAATACAGTATCTTATGCATTCTAAATTACCGCCCATTTGGAAAAGGAAAATTAAATAAATATTTACTCTGAGCTGCGCTTCAGCAGGTTGGTGGGAGATGGAAGACTGTGTTGCCAAACCGAGTCCTTTGAAGAATGTCTCTGGTGGTCACTTCAATAAGTTGTAGTAACGTTGTTGTGTGGTAGATGGGATACTCTGTCTGTTCCTTCCTAACCTGCGTTTGCAGCTGATGTCGCTAACTCAGCGGCTAGGAGGTATCACTTCTGTCGTGAATAAGAGTTCAAAGTTCATACCATTCGCATCCAAAGCTCATGCTGATGTTGGCTTCGTTCTGTGGTTTTATCTGAACCATTCTGACATGGGATCGTCATCCTCACATCTGCGGAACAGAAAGTTGTGTTGTAGTCAAGAGCTTATATAGGAAGGAAGAGGAGGGTGTGTTTGAAAAGTTTTATAGCCACTGATTGAGCAGCCCTGTCTTATGAAAATCCAAATCTCACATTTTAGAAGCTAAAATCACATTTCATCCCATCACAAATAATTTCATATTCAAACATTTAAATTGAACAACAATTCCATGTGAATCCGATAACTCTGATGTGTAGACTTTCCACTGTAGAGTTTATGTCATCTTATCATTGATGAGAATGTCTCAGATGACAACCGAACTGACATATCATATTCATTAAGTACCACCGCATATGTTCAATTGGTCGGATTACCAGAATATAGTTCATTTACCCCCACCTTCTGATGTTCCCAGAATCTCTATGTTAACCAAGTTTTTTTAAATGTTATGTAACCTCAGTAGGTTCGATAAGAGAAGGGGGGAAGAGGTATTTATGACGGTCATAAACCTATCCCCCAGGCCAACGTCATGACATTCGAATCCCACAACTGGAGTAAAAGATGACAATATAGGATGATTCACAATAATTGTTTGTTAATATAATAATTGCTTATAATAATGTAATGTTGGTAATGGCGAGACTGGTGAGAGGTAAAATCCTTTGCATAAATTGCCTACATTACTACAAATATTAATAGCTAATTATGGAAAATAAGAAACAGGATTCTTTATATATATATATTTGATGGCTATATATAGTACAAATCGAGGTGAGGGCGATGGAAATGCATTTGGCTGTTGATCTCCTTCTGTTCTGTAAATGGCACTGGATGCTCTTTTTTGAAGGATGGATCCCAGTCTTTTCAGGGCTATGGGACACGGGGGGGCGGGGGTGGTCTGCCGGGCATTGGGATGACAACCCAACTCGGGATGAGGAGAGCTTTTAGCGGGTGGAATAGTGGGGACCAATTGGAGATTTACTAAGCAGCAATGCAAATATCATGGTACAGTTATATAGACACTCAATCATCGTGAGTGTCTATATAGCTGTATAAATAGAATTGTGTCTCATTATGGTAAGTGGTGAAATAAGTATAGTCAACAATTGTAATGGCTTAGCAGATAATTAGAAAAGACGATCAGTATTTACCTGTCTAAAAGAGAAGGAATATAATATCTATTATTTACAGGAAACTCATTCAACAATTTTAGATTAAGTTTTGTGGAAAAAGGACTGGGGGAGTCAAATATATTTCTCCCATGGGCAAAGAAATTCAAAAGGGGTGACAATATTAATTAACAACAATTTTGATCGAAATGTGCAAATTGTCCAAACAGATCATCAAGGTAGATGGAATATTTTAAATATGTTATTGGACAATAAACAGATATGGCTTATTAACCTATACGGTGTGAATAATGATGATCCAAGCTTCTTTGAAAATATATATAAGAATTGATCAACTCTACAAGCAACACTAGACTCTATTATTATGGTGGGAGATTTTAATACGGTCTTTTAAATACCTCTATGGACCGTAAAGGAAATCGCACTACAAACTATCACCCTCAGGCACAGGAATGTCATGGATATATTGGAATTAGTGGATATATGGAGACTTAAATACACTGACCTTTTGAGATATACAGTGGGGCAAAAAAGTATTTAGTCAGCCACCAATTGTGCAAGTTCTCCCACTTAAAAAGATGAGAGGCCTGTAATTTTCATCATAGGTACACTTCAACTATGACAGACAAAATGAGAAAAAAAAAATCCAGAAAATCACATTGTAGGATTTTTAATGAATTTATTTGCAAATTATGGTGGAAAATAAGTATTTGGTCACCTACAAACAAGCAAGATTTCTGGCTCTCACAGACCTGTAACTTCTTCTTTAAGAGGCTCCTCTTGTCCTCCACTCGTTACCTGTATTAATGGCACCTGTTTGAACTTGTTATCAGTATAAAAGACACCTTACGGGTTATGTCGATATAGGACTCGTTTTTCTGTGGATATAGATACTTTTGTACCTGTTTCCTCCAGTATCTTCACAAGGTCCTTTGCTGCTGTTCTGGGATTGATTTGGAATTTTCGCACCAAAGTACGTTCATCTCTAGGAGACAGAACACGTCTCCTTCCTGAGTGGTATGACGACAGTGTTTATATTATTATTGGTACAGATGAACGTGATATTCAGGCGTTTGGAAATTGCTCCCGAGGATGATGTCTTGGCTGATTGATTTTGATTTTCCCATGATGTTAAGCAACGAGTCATTGAGTTTGAAGGTTGGCCTTGAAATACATCCACAGGTACACCTCCAATTGACTCAAATTATATCAGTTAGCCTATCAGAAGCTTCTAAAGCCATGACATCATTTTCTGGAATTTTCCAAGCTGTTTAAAGGCACAGTCAACTTAGTGTATGTAAACTTCTGACCCACTGGAATTGTGATAAAGTGAATTATAAGTGAAATAATCTAGTCTGTAAACAATTGTTTGAAAAATTACTTGTCATGCACAAAGTAGATGTCCTAACTGACTTGCCAAAACTATAGTTTAACAAGACATTTGTGGAGTGGTTGAAAAACGAGTTTTAATGACTCCAACCTAAGTGTATGTAAACTTCCGACTTCAACTGTAATTGGCATATATATTAATCTTACAGAATTTCCACGTGGGCGAGGATTGGAAATGTAATCAAAGCCTACTAGATGATACATTGTTTAGAACTAGGACAGAAGAATTTATAACAGACTTTTTCTGACATCGGTACAGCAGATCCCCTTACTGTATGGGACACTTTTAAATGTGCCTTTAGAGGCCATGCAATTCAGTGCTCATCCTCATCTATAAAACAAAAGCAATTTAGATCAAAAGAGTCCATATTAACAAAGGAAATGGAAGGACTAACAGTACAGTTAGATAGCAATAAAAACTGTAACCTGCACAGAATAACACAAATACATGGAGGAACCAATTCAAGAAAGATCCAGTGTAATATATTATATAAAATAAAGCGAACTGGGTGGAATATGGAGATAAATGCACCAAATTATTTTTCAGTCTTCAATATAGAAATGCTTCCAATTTTTTTTTATTGAAACTTGTTACAAATGATGGATCACCGAATGATATTTTGAAAGAGGAAGTAAAATTCTTTATGTTTTTGTTTCAGTCTCCATCTCTCATAACTGAAACTAATTGTATGGAGTTTTTTCCTTATAATAATAATGTAAAATTAACAGCTGTACAGAAAGACTCATGTGAAGGCAAATGACAGAGGAGGAACTTCTTGATGCAATTAAAGCCTTTAAGGATGGGAAAACTCCAGGGCTGGATGACATACCAGTGGAAGTTTACCAAACCTTTTCTGATATACTCAAAGGACCATTATTAGCATGTTTTAACCAGTCCTATGTACATGGTAGATTATCGGGCACACAACAAGGTCTGATATCATTATTACTGAAACAGGACCCAAGTGGTGTATATATAAAGATCCAGTCCATTTAAACAATTGGAGGCCTCTTACACTTCAGTGTTGTGATGCAAAAATCATAACAATAGATTTAAAAAGTATTGTCAGATATTATTCATCCTAATCAGACAGGTTTTTTACATGGACGATACATTGGAGATAATATAAGACAAGTACTGGAAACAATAGAACACTATGAAATATCGGGGACACCAGGCCTGGTTTTCATAGCTGATTTTGAAAAGGCTTTTGATAAAGTACAACTGGAGTTTATATATAAATGTCTGGAATATTTCAATTTTGGGTTTTTTGGTAAAACTATAAGATGGGTTAAAGTTATGTATAGTAACCCGAGGTGTAAAATAGTAAACATCTCAGAAAGTTGTGATAAATAAAAACAACCAATTTCATTTAAGGACCAAAAAACTGACAGCTGTGCCATATAAATTGCAAAATAGTTGGGAAGAGATTTTCGATGTACCCATTGTACGTGGTTTATGAATTGACAGGCAAAACAACGCCGGATTCAAAACTTCAAATATTTCAATTTAAATTACTATACAACATTCTTGCAACCAATAGAATGTTATGTATATGGGGGATACAATCTTCCCAGCTCTACAGATTCTGCTGTGAGGAGGCAGAGTCATTAGGTCATTTATTTTGGTCACAAGTCCAGGAATGGCTGAAGAATTGCAACATTTGCCTAGAACTAACGTTGCAGATAGCAATACTGTGAGATTTGAAAAGCCATAGTCAATCAACAATATAATAATGATGTTTAATAAACACATGTTTTATTTTTGTATTTACAATCTATGAGAATAGAAAGGTTCAGTACTCTTGTCAAGTATCACAGCACAGTTGAAAAGTATATGGCAAATAGAAATCCAAAATGGATGATGTTGAGAGATAGATGGGAGGGGTTGAATGGAGCTGAAGGGTGGGACTGGATGGTGTTGAGAGAAGGGTGGGACTGGATGGTGTTGAGAGATAGATGGGAGGGGTTGAATGGAGCTGAAGGGACTGGATGGTGTTTAGAGATAGATGGGAGGGGTTGAATGGATGGTGTAGAGAGATAGATGGGAGGGGTTGAATGGAGCTGAAGGGGGACTGGATGGTGTTGAGAGATAGATGGGAGGGGTTGAATGGAGCTGAAGGGACTGGATGGTGTTGAGAGATAGATGGGAGGGGTTGAATGGAGCTGAAGGATGGGACTGGATGGTGTTGAGAGATAGATGGGAGGGGTTGAATGGAGCTGAAGGGTGGGACTGGATGGTGTTGAGAGATAGATGGGAGGGGTTGAATGGAGCTGAAGGGTGGGACTGGATGGTGTTGGGAGATAGATGGGAGGGGTTGAATGGAGCTGAAGGGTGGGACTGGATGGTGTTGAGAGATAGATGGGAGGGGTTGAATGGAGCTGAAGGGTGGGACTGGATGGTGTTGAGAGATAGATGGGAGGGGTTGAATGGAGCTGAAGGGTGGGACTGGATGGTGTTGAGAGATAGATGGGAGGGGTTGAATGGGGCTGAAGGGACTGGATGGTGTTGAGAGATAGATGGGAGGGGTTGAATGGAGCTGAAGGATGGGACTGGATGGTGTTAAGAGATAGATGGGAGGAGTCTAATGGAGCTGAAGGGTGGGACTGGATGGTGTTGAGAGATAGATGGGAGGGGTTGAATGGAGCTGAAGGGTGGGACTGGATGGTGTTGAGAGAGTAGATGGGAGGGGTTGAATGGAGCTGAAGGGTGGGACTGGATGGTGTTGAGAGATAGATGGGAGGGGTTGAGTGGAGCTGAAGGGTGGGACTGGATGGTGTTGAGAGATAGATGGGAGGGGTTGAGTGGAGCTGAAGGGACTGGATGGTGTTGAGAGATAGATGGGAGGGGTTGAGTGGAGCTGAAGGGTGGGACTGGATGGTGTTGAGAGATAGATGGGAGGGGTTGAATGGAGCTGAAGGACTGGATGGTGTTGAGAGATAGATGGGAGGGGTTGAATGGAGCTGAAGGACTGGATGGTGTTGAGATAGATAGATGGGAGGGGTTGAATGGAGCTGAAGGATGGGGACTGGATGGTGTTAAGAGATAGATGGGAGGAGTCTAATGGAGCTGAAGGGTGGGACTGGATGGTGTTGAGAGATAGATGGGAGGGGTTGAATGGAGCTGAAGGGTGGGACTGGATGGTGTTGAGAGATAGATGGGAGGGGTTGAATGGAGCTGAAGGGTGGGACTGGATGATGTTGAGAGATAGATGGGAGGGGTTGAATGGAGCTGAAGGGTGGGACTGGATGGTGTTGAGAGATAGATGGGAGGGGTTGAATGGAGCTGAAGGGTGGGACTGGATGGTGTTGAGAGATAGATGGGAGGGGTTGAATGGAGCTGAAGGACTGAAGGGTGGGACTGGATGGTGTTGAGAGATAGATGGGAGGGTTGAATGGAGCTGAAGGGTGGGACTGGATGGTGTTGAGAGATAGATGGGAGGGTTGAATGGAGCTGAAGGATGGGACTGGATGGTGTTAAGAGATAGATGGGAGGAGTCTAATGGAGCTGAAGGGTGGGACTGGATGGTGTTGAGAGATAGATGGGAGGGGTTGAATGGAGCTGAAGGGTGGGACTGGATGGTGTTGAGAGATAGATGGGAGGGGTTGAATGGAGCTGAAGGGTGGGACTGGATGGTGTTGAGAGATAGATGGGAGGGGTTGAATGGAGCTGAAGGGTGGGACTGGATGGTGTTGAGAGATAGATGGGAGGGTTGAATGGAGCTGAAGGGTGGGACTGGATGGTGTTGAGAGATAGATGGGAGGGGTTGAATGGAGCTGAAGGGACTGGATGGTGTTGAGAGATAGATGGGAGGGGTTGAATGGAGCTGAAGGATGGGACTGGATGGTGTTGAGAGATAGATGGGAGGGGTCTGAATGGAGCTGAAGGGTGGGACTGGATGGTGTTGAGAGATAGATGGGAGGGGTTGAATGGAGCTGAAGGGTGGGACTGGATGGTGTTGAGAGATAGATGGGAGGGTTGAGTGGAGCTGAAGGGTGGGACTGGATGGTGTTGAGAGATAGATGGGAGGGGTTGAATGGGGCTGAAGGGACTGGATGGTGTTGAGAGATAGATGGGAGGGGTTGAATGGAGCTGAAGGATGGGACTGGATGGTGTTAAGAGATAGATGGGAGGAGTCTAATGGAGCTGAAGGGTGGGACTGGATGGTGTTGAGAGATAGATGGGAGGGGTTGAATGGAGCTGAAGGGTGGGACTGGATGGTGTTGAGAGATAGATGGGAGGGGTTGAGTGGAGCTGAAGGGTGGGACTGGATGGTGTTGAGAGATAGATGGGAGGGGTTGAATGGAGCTGAAGGGGGACTGGATGGTGTTGAGAGATAGATGGGAGGGGTTGAATGGAGCTGAAGGATGGGACTGGATGGTGTTGAGAGATAGATGGGAGGGGTTGAATGGAGCTGAAGGATGGGACTGGATGGTGTTGAGAGATAGATGGGAGGGGTTGAATGGAGCTGAAGGGTGGGACTGGATGGTGTTGAGAGATAGATGGGAGGGGTTGAATGGAGCTGAAGGACTGGATGGTGTTGAGAGATAGATGGGAGGGGTTGAATGGAGCTGAAGGACTGGATGGTGTAGAGATAGATGGGAGGGGTTGAATGGAGCTGAAGGATGGGACTGGATGGTGTTAAGAGATAGATGGGAGGAGTCTAATGGAGCTGAAGGGTGGGACTGGATGGTGTTGAGAGATAGATGGGAGGGGTTGAATGGAGCTGAAGGGTGGGACTGGATGATGTTGAGAGATAGATGGGAGGGGTTGAATGGAGCTGAAGGGTGGGACTGGATGGTGTTGAGAGATAGATGGGAGGGGTTGAATGGAGCTGAAGGGTGGGACTGGATGGTGTTAAGAGATAGATGGGAGGAGTCTAATGGAGCTGAAGGGTGGGACTGGATGGTGTTGAGAGTGATGGGAGGTTGAGAGATAGATGGGACTGGGTGTTGAGAGATAGATGGGAGCTTGAATGGAGCTGAAGGGTGGGACTGGATGGTGTTGAGAGATAGATGGGAGGGGTTGAATGGAGCTGAAGGGACTGGATGGTGTTGAGAGATAGATGGAGCTGAAGGGGATGGTGAATGGAGCTGAAGGGACTGGATGGTGTTGAGAGATAGATGGGAGGGGATTGAATGGAGCTGAAGGATGGGACTGGATGGTGTTGAGAGATAGATGGGAGGGGTTGAATGGAGCTGAAGGGTGGGACTGGATGGTGTTGAGAGATGGGAGATGGGAGGGGACTTGAATGGAGCTGAAGGGTGGGACTGGATGGATGTTGAGAGATAGATGGGAGGGTTGAATGGAGCTGAAGGGTGGGACTGGATGGTGTTGAGAGATAGATGGGAGGGGTTGAATGGAGCTGAAGGGACTGTGGGACTGGATGATGTTGAGAGATAGATGGGAGGGGTTGAATGGAGGTGAAGGAGTGGGACTGGATGGTGTTGAGAGATAGATGGGAGGGGTTGAATGGAGCTGAAGGGTGGGACTGGATGCTGAAGATAGATGGGAGGGGTTGAATGGACTGGATGGTGTTGAGAGATAGATGGGAGGGGTTGAATGGAGCTGAAGGGTGGGACTGGATGGTGTTGAGAGATAGATGGGAGGGTTGAATGGAGCTGAAGGGTGGGACTGGATGGTGTTGAGAGATAGATGGGAGGGTGGAGCTGAATGGGACTGGATGATGTTGAGAGATTGATGGGAGGGGTTGAATGGAGCTGAAGGGTGGGACTGGATGGTGTTGAGAGATAGATGGGAGGGGTTGAATGGAGCTGAAGGGACTGGATGGTGTTGAGAGATTGATGGGAGGGGTTGAATGCAGCTGAAGGGTGGGACTAATAACAATGTAAAACATGTGGGGTCTGTAGAATGTATATAGGTTCAGAAGTTTTGTGAAATAACAGTTACAAATAGAAATCAAACTGGATGGACATCAGAAATAGGGGAAGGACTAAAAACAAACAAAATATAACTATTGTAAAATAGATTGTGTCTGCAAAATGTGTAAAGGATGTTTAATCTGAAGGAAGAAGCGTTTTATTAGTTTACTCTTATTGGGGGAAGGGTGGTAGGGTTTGGGGAATAATAAAGGTATATTCTAAAAAGGCATGTAATGTCCTTATAGGTATGTGTATGTACAGTGGGTAGAACAAGTATTTGATACACTGTCGATTTTGCAGGTTTTCCTACTTACAAAGCATGTAGAGGTCTGTAATTTTTTATCATAGGTCTCTCAACTGTGAGAGACAGAATCTAAAACAAAAATCCAGATAATCACATTGTATGATTTTTAAGTAATTAATTAGCATTTTATTGCATGACATAAGTATTTGATACATCAGAAAAGCAGAACTTAATATTTGGTAGAGAAACCTTTGTTTGCAATTACAGAGATCATACGTTTCCTGTAGTTCTTGACCAGGTTTGCACACACTGCAGCAGGGATTTTGGCCCACTCCTCCATACAGACCTTCTCCAGAACCTTCAGGTTTCGGGGCTGTCGCTGGGCAATATGGACTTTCAGCTCCCTCCAAAGATTTTCTATTGGGTTCAGGTTTGGAGACTGGCTAGGCCACTCCAGGATCTTGAGCTGCTTCTTACGGAGCCACTCCTTAGTTGCCCTGGCTGTGTGTTTTGGGTCATTGTCATGCTGGAAGACCCAGCCACGACCATCCATCCTCCCCTCAATATAGTGCAGTCGTCCTGTCCCCTTTGCAGAAAAGCATCCCCAAAGAATGATGTTTCCACCTCCATGCTTCACGGTTGGGATGGTGTTCTTGGGGTTGTACTCATCCTTCTTCTTCCTCCAAACACAACGAGTGGAGTTTAGACCAAAAAGCTCTATTTTTGTCTCATCAGACCACATGACCTTCTCCCATTCCTCATCTGGATCATCCAGATGGTCATTGGCAAACTTCCGACGGGCCTGGACATGCGCTGGCTTGAGCAGGGGGACCTTGCGTGCGCTGCAGGATTTTAATCCATGATGGCGTAGTGTGTTACTAATGGTTTTCTTTGAGACTGTGGTCCCAGCTCTTTTCAGGTCATTGACCTGCCGTGTAATTCTGGGCTGGTCCCTCACTTTCCTCATGATCATTGATACCCCACGAAGTGAGATCTTGCATGGAGCCCTAGACCGAGGGTGATTGACCATCATCTTGAACTTCTTCCATTTTCTAATAATTGCGCCAACGGTTGTTGCCTTCTCACCAAGCTGCTTGCCTATTACATTTACATTTAAGTCATTTAGCAAACGCTCTTATCCAGAGCGACTTACAAATTGGTGCATTCACCTTATGACATCCAGTGGAGCAGCCACTTTACAATAGTGCATCTAAATCTTAAGGGGGGTGAGAAGGATTACTTTATCCTATCCTAGGTATTCCTTAAAGAGGTGGGGTTTCAGGTGTCTCCGGAAGGTGGTGATTGACTCCGCTGTCCTGGCGTCGTGAGGGAGTTTGTTCCACCATTGGGGGGCCAGAGCAGCGAACAGTTTTGACTGGGCTGAGCGGGAACTGTACTTCCTCAGTGGTAGGGAGGCGAGCAGGCCAGAGGTGGATGAACGCAGTGCCCTTGTTTGGGTGTAGGGCCTGATCAGAGCCTGGAGGTACTGAGGTGCCGTTCCCCTCACAGCTCCGTAGGCAAGCACCATGGTCTTGTAGCGGATGCGAGCTTCAACTGGAAGCCAGTGGAGAGAGCGGAGGAGAGGGGTGACGTGAGAGAACTTGGGAAGGTTGAACACCAGACGGGCTGCGGCGTTCTGAATGAGTTGTAGGGGTTTAATGGCACAGGCAGGGAGCCCAGCCAACAGCGAGTTGCAGTAATCCAGACGGGAGATGACAAGTGCCTGGATTAGGACCTGCGCCGCTTCCTGTGTGAGGCAGGGTCGTACTCTGCGGATGTTGTAGAGCATGAACCTACAGGAACGGGCCACCGCCTTGATGTTAGTTGAGAACGACAGGGTGTTGTCCAGGATCACACCAAGGTTCTTAGCGCTCTGGGAGGAGGACACAGTGGAGTTGTCAACCGTGATGGCGAGATCATGGAACGGGCAGTCCTTCCCCGGGAGGAAGAGCAGCTCCGTCTTGCCGAGGTTCAGCTTGAGGTGGTGATCCGTCATCCACACTGATATGTCTGCCAGACATGCAGAGATGCGATTCGCCACCTGGTCATCAGAAGGGGGAAAGGAGAAGATTAATTGTGTGTCGTCTGCATAGCAATGATAGGAGAGACCATGGGAGGTTATGACAGAGCCAAGTGACTTGGTGTATAGCGAGAATAGGAGAGGGCCTAGAACAGAGCCCTGGGGGACACCAGTGGTGAGAGCACGTGGTGAGGAGACGGATTCTCGCCACGCAACCTGGTAGGAGTGACCTGTCAGGTAGGACGCAATCCAAGCGTGGGCCGCGCCGGAGATGCCCAACTCTGAGAGGGTGGAGAGGAGGATCTGATGGTTCACAGTATCGAAGGCAGCCGATAGGTCTAGAAGGATGAGAGCAGAGGAGAGAGAGTTAGCTTTAGCAGTGCGGAGCGCCTCCGTGATACAGAGAAGAGCAGTCTCAGTTGAATGACTAGTCTTGAAACCTGACTGATTTGGATCAAGAAGGTCATTCTGAGAGAGATAGCGGGAGAGCTGGCCAAGGACGGCACGTTCAAGGGTTTTGGAGAGAAAAGAAAGGGATACTGGTCTGTAGTTGTTGACATCGGAGGGATCGAGTGTAGGTTTTTTCAGAAGGGTGCAACTCTCGCTCTCTTGAAGACGGAAGGGACGTAGCCAGCGGTCAGGGATGAGTTGATGAGCGAGGTGAGGTAAGGAGAAGGTCTCCGGAAATGGTCTGGAGAAGAGAGGGGATAGGGTCAAGCGGGCAGGTTGTTGGGCGGCCGGCCGTCACAAGACGCGAGATTTCATCTGGAGAGAGAGGGGAGAAAGAGGTCAGAGCACAGGGTAGGGCAGTGTGAGCAGAACCAGCGGTGTCGTTTGACTTAGCAAACGAGGATCGGATGTCGTCGACCTTCTTTTCAAAATGGTTGACGAAGTCATCTGCAGAGAGGAGGAGGGGGAGGGGGAGGAGGATTCAGGAGGGAGGAGAAGGTGGCAAAGAGCTTCCTAGGGTTAGAGGCAGATGCTTGGAATTTAGAGTGGTAGAAAGTGGCTTTAGCAGCAGCGACAGAAGAGGAAAATGTAGAGAGGAGGGAGTGAAAGGATGCCAGGTCCGCTCGGCTGCCCGGAGCCCTGTTCTGTGAGCTCGCAATGAGTCGTCGAGCCACGGAGCGGGAGGGGAGGACCGAGCCGGCCTGGAGGATAGGGGACATAGAGAGTCAAAGGATGCAGAAAGGGAGGAGAGGAGGGTTGAGGAGGCAGAATCAGGAGATAGGTTGGAGAAGGTTTGAGCAGAGGGAAGAGATGATAGGATGGAAGAGGAGAGAGTAGCGGGGGAGAGAGAACGAAGGTTGGGACGGCGCGATACCATCCGAGTAGGGGCAGTGTGGGAAGTGTTGGATGAGAGCGAGAGGGAAAAGGATACAAGGTAGTGGTCGGAGACTTGGAGGGAGTTGCAATGAGGTTAGTGGAAGAACAGCATCTAGTAAAGATGAGGTCGAGCGTATTGCCTGCCTTGTGAGTAGGGGGAAGGTGAGAGGGAGAGGTCAAAAGAGGAGAGGAGTGGAAAGAAGGAGGCAGAGAGGAATGAGTCAAAGGTAGACGTGGGGAGGTTAAAGTCGCCCAGAACTGTGAGAGGTGAGCCGTCCTCAGGAAAGGAGCTTATCAAGGCATCAAGCTCATTGATGAACTCTCCGAGGGAACCTGGAGGGCGATAAATGATAAGGATGTTAAGCTTGAAAGGGCTGGTAACTGTGACAGCATGGAATTCAAAGGAGGCGATAGACAGATGGGTAAGGGGAGAAAGAGAGAATGACCACTTGGGAGAGATGAGGATCCCGGTGCCACCACCCCGCTGACCAGAAGCTCTCGGGGTGTGCGAGAACACGTGGGCGGACGAAGAGAGAGCAGTAGGAGTAGCAGTGTTATCTGTGGTGATCCATGTTTCCGTCAGTGCCAAGAAGTCGAGGGACTGGAGGGAGGCATAGGCTGAGATGAACTCTGCCTTGTTGGCCGCAGATCGGCAGTTCCAGAGCCTACCGGAGACCTGGAACTCCACGTGGGTCGTGCGCGCTGGGACCACCAGATTAGGATGGCCGCGGCCACGCGGTGTGGAGCGTTTGTATGGTCTGTGCAGAGAGGAGAGAACAGGGATAGACAGACACATAGTTGACAGGCTACAGAAGAGGCTACGCTAATGCAAAGGAGATTGGAATGACAAGTGGACTACACGTCTCGAATGTTCAGAAAGTTGAGCTTACGTAGCAAGAATCTTATTGACTAAAATGATTAAAAATGATACAGTACTGCTGAAGTAGGCTAGCTGGCAGTGGCTGCGTTGTTGACTTTGTAGGCTAGCTGGCAGTGGCTGCGTTTGTGATTCGGGGGCTAGCTGGCTAGCTAGCAGTGTTGATTACGTTACGTTGCGTTAAAAGAACGACAATAGCTGGCTAGGTAACCTAGAAAATCGCTCTAGACTACACTATCTTTGATACAGAGACGGCTATGTAGCTAGCTATGTAGCTAGCTACGATCAAACAAATCAAACCGTTGTACTGTAATGAAATGAAATGAAAATGTGATACTACCTGTGGAGCGAGGCGGAATCATCGGAAACATCTCTGGAGAGACCTTGTCCTGTAGCCCATCCCAGCCTTGTGCAGGTCTACAATTGTATTCCTGATGTCCTTACACAGCGCTCTGGTCTTGGCCATTGTGGAGAGGTTGGAGTCTGTTTGATTGAGTGTGTGGACAGGTGTCTTTTATACAGGTAACGAGTTCAAACAGGTGCAGTTAATACAGGTAATGAGTGGAGAACAGGAGGGCTTCTTAAATAAAAACTAACAGGTCTGTGAGAGCCGGAATTCTTACTGGTTGGTAGGTGATCAAATACTTATGTCATGCAATAAAATGCGAATTAATTACTTAAAAATCATACAATGTGATTTTCTGGATTTTTGTTTTAGATTCAGTCTCTCACAGTTGAAGTGTACCTATGATAAAAATTACAGACCTCTACATGCTTTGTAAGTAGGAAAACCTGCAGTGTATTTAATTGTTATTTATTTATTTAACCTTTATTTAACCAGGTAGGCAAGTTGAGAACAAGTTCAAAGTATCAAGTATCAAATACTTGTTCTCCCCACTGTATATATGTGTGTATGTATGCATATGTGTATGTATATGGGTATATATATTTACCAAAAAAAGATATGGGGGATGATGAAATGATGCAGACAATTACATTGATGGAAGCAACAATCCTCCCGCAATATTAAGCTAATCCACAACAAACACACTGGAGCCAACACCCTGCGCAGCCAACACCCTGCGCAGCCAACACCCTGCGCAGCCAACACACCACAGCCAACATCCTGTGCAGCCAACACACCACAGCCAACACCCTGCACTATGCATAAAATAAAATATTAAAAAGAAACAACTAGGTTGCGTTTGCAAGCCAAGAGCTCTTAATCATAGAAAACACCAGACATAGACTGTCAATACACACCATCTTTCCTGTGACAGATCAGTGAAGCCAAGGTCCACCAGGGACCTATAGAGTTCTAAAACTATAACCCATTCATATTAGTTGCACGTTCCATATTTGTAATCAACTCAGAATGTTCTGCTGTACTCAGTGTCTCAAGTACCACCCTGCATCCCACTGTTGACTTGCTTCTGAAGCTAAGCAGGATTGGCCTTGGTCAGTCCCTGGATGGGAGACCAGATGCTGCTGGAAGTGAAGTAAAAAAGTTTTTAAAAATGTAATTCCCCAATGCAGAGATTAGGGACATTGCCCTGTGTAGGGTGCCGTCTTTCAGAGGGGATGTTAAACAGGTGTCCTGACTCTCTGTGGACACTAAATATCGATTGGCACTTATCGTAAGAGGAGAGATGTTAACCGTGGTGTCCTGGCTAAATTCCCAATCTGTCCCTCATACCATCATGGCCAGCTAATCACCTAACCATTTACAATTGGCTCATTCATCTCCCCTGTAACTATTACCCAGGTTGTTGCTGTAAATGAGAACATGTTCTCAGTCAACTTACCTGGCTAAATGACAAAATCAAAACTGAATTTAATCAAATGCTATTGAAAGATGAAGTGCTGTAACCATGATGGATATTATGCTAATTATGGAAAGGAATAAGTACAACAAACTATACTGAACAAAAATAGAAACACACATTCAACAATTTCAAAGATTTTACTGAGTTACAGATCATAGAAGGAAATCAGTCAATTGAAAAATTCATTAGGCTCTAATTTATGGATTTCACATGACTGGGCAGGAACGCACCCCTGGGAGGGCATAGGTCCATCCCCCGGGGAGCCAGGCCCAGCCAATCAGAATTAGCTCTGTTGGACATGACTGCAGTCAGCATGCCAATTGCACCCTCCTTCAAAATTTGAGACATCTAAGGCGTTGTGTATTTATTACGGATCCCCATAAGCTGCGGCCAAGGTAGCAGCTACTCTTCCAGAAAAATTAAGGCAGTTTATACAATTTTAAAAACATTACAGTACATTGACTGTGTGCCCGCATGCCCCAACTATCACATAAACTCAGCAAACAAAGAAATGTACTCTCACTGTAAACTGTGTTTATTTTCAGCAAACTTAACATGTGTTAATATTTGTATGAACATAACAAGTACCATGTACCTGTCTCGCAGGTGTGATGTTTGGATGTACCGATCCTGTGCAGGTGTTGTTACACGTGGTCTGACACAGCTGTCCATCCTGTAGCGTCTCACAGTACGGACATTGCAATTTATTGCCCTGGACACATCTGCAGTCCTCATGCCTCCTTGCAGCATGCATCATGGCTGTACGACCAAGGCATGTTCACGCAGATGAGCAGGGACCCTGGGCGTTTTTTAGAGTCAGTAGAAAGGCCTCTTTACTGTCCTAAATTTTCATAACTGTGACCATAATTGCCTACCATCTTAATGACCGTTCCACAGGTGCATGTTCATTCATTGTTTATGGTTCATTGAACAAGCCTGGGAAACAGTGTTTAAAACCATTTACAATGAAGATCTGTGAAGTTATTTGGATTCTTTTGAAAGACAGGGTCCTGAAAAAGGGACATTTATTTTTTGCTGAGTTTATATATAGTGCATATGCTATCGTGTTTGTTGCTTCACAGTCCCCGCTGTTCCATAAGATGTTTTTTTTTAATCTAATTGTACTGCTTGTGTGAGTTACTTGATGTGGAATAGAGTTCCATGTAGTCATGTCTCTATGTAGTACTGTGGAATAGAGTTCCATGTAGTCATGGCTCTATGTAGTACTGTGGAATAGAGTTCCATGTAGTCATGGATCTATATAGTACTGTGGAATAGAGTTCCATGTAG
The DNA here is from genome assembly GCF_034236695.1 of Oncorhynchus nerka. Taxonomy (NCBI): domain Eukaryota; kingdom Metazoa; phylum Chordata; class Actinopteri; order Salmoniformes; family Salmonidae; genus Oncorhynchus; species Oncorhynchus nerka. Next base: position 58,849,931 of record NC_088396.1, read on the forward strand.
TCATGGCTCTATGTAGTACTGTGGAATAGAGTTCCATGTAGTCATGGCTCTATGTAGTACTGTGGAATAGAGTTCCATGTAGTCATGGATCTATATAGTACTGTGGAATAGAGTTCCATGTAGTCATGGCTCTATGTAGTACTGTGGAATAGAGTTCCATGTAGTCATGGATCTATATAGTACTGTGGAATAGAGTTCCATGTAGTCATGGCTCTATGTAGTACTGTGGAATAGAGTTCCATGTAGTCATGGCTCTATGTAGTACTGTGGAATAGAGTTCCATGTAGTCATGGCTCTATGTAGTAGAGTTCCATGTAGTCATGGCTCTATGTAGTAGAGTTCCATGTAGTCATGGCTCTATGTAGTACTGTGGAATAGAGTTCCATGTAGTTCCTATGTAGTACTGTGGATGGTTCTCTATGTAGTACTGTGGAATAGAGTTCCATGTAGTCATGGCTCTATATAGTACTGTGGAATAGAGTTCCATGTAGTCATGGCTCTATGTAGTACTGTGGAATAGAGTTCCATGTAGTCATGGCTCTATGTAGTACTGTGGAATAGAGTTCCATGTAGTCATGGCTCTATGTAGTACTGTGGAATAGAGTTCCATGTAGTCATGGCTCTATGTAGTACTGTGGAATAGAGTTCCATGTAGTCATGGCTCTATGTAGTACTGTGGAATAGAGTTCCATGTAGTCATGGCTCTATGTAGTACTGTGGAATAGAGTTCCATGTAGTCATGGCTCTATGTAGTACTGTGGAGTAGAGTTCCATGTAGTCATGGTTCTATGTAGTACTGTGGAATAGAGTTCCATGTAGTCATGGCTCTATGTATTACTGTGGAATAGAGTTCCATGTAGTCATGGTTCTATGTAGTACTGTGTTTCTCCCATAGTCTGTTCTGGACTTGGGGACTGAAGAGACCTCTGGTGGTATGTCTTGTGGGGCATGCATAGGTGTCCGAGCTGTGTGCCAGTAGTTTAGACAGACAGCTCGGTGCATTCAACATGTCAATACCTCTCATAAATACAAGTAGTGATGAAGTCAATCTCTCCTCCACTTTGAGCCAGGAGAGATTGACATGCATATTTGCTCTCTGTGTACAAATCAAATCAAATCCAAGGGCCAGTCGTGCTGCCCTGTTCTGAACCAATTGCAAAGTCCTTTTTTGTGGCACCTGACCACAGGACTGAACAGTAGTCCAGGTGAGACAACACTAGGGCCTGTAGGACCTGCCTTGTTGATAGTGTTGTTAAGAAGGTAGAAACTAGGGCCTGTAGGGCCTGCCTTGTTGATAGTGTTGTTAAGAAGGTAGAAACTAGGACCTGCCTTGTTGATAGTGCTGTTAAGAAGGTAGAAACTAGGGCCTGTAGGACCTGCCTTGTTGATAGTGCTGTTAAGAAGGTAGAAACTAGGGCCTGTAGGACCTGCCTTGTTGATAGTGCTGTTAAGAAGGTAGAAACTAGGGCCTGTAGGACCTGCCTTGATGATAGTGCTGTTAAGAAGGTAGAAACTAGGGCCTGTAGGACCTGCCTTGTTGATAGTGTTGTTAAGAAGGTAGAAACTAGGACCTGCCTTGTTGATAGTGCTGTTAAGAAGGTAGAAACTAGGGCCTGCCTTGTTGATAGTGCTGTTAAGAAGGTAGAAACTAGGGCCTGTAGGACCTGCCTTGTTGATAGTGTTGTTAAGAAGGTAGAAACTAGGGCCTGTAGGACCTGCCTTGTTGATAGTGTTGTTAAGAAGGTAGAAACTAGGGACTGTAGGACCTGCCTTGTTGATAGTGTTGTTAAGAAGGTAGAAACTAGGGCCTGTAGGACCTGCCTTGTTGATAGAGTTAAGAAGGTAGAAACTAGGGCCTGTAGGACCTGCCTTGTTGATAGTGTTGTTAAGAAGGTAGAAACTAGGGCCTGTAGGACCTGCCTTGTTGATAGTGCTGTTAAGAAGGTAGAAACTAGGGCCTGTAGGACCTGCCTTGTTGACAGTGCTGTTAAGAAGGCAGAAACTAGGACCTGCCTTGTTGATAGTGCTGTTAAGAAGGTAGAAACTAGGGCCTGTAGGACCTGCCTTGTTGATAGTGCTGTTAAGAAGGTAGAAACTAGGGCCTGTAGGACCTGCCTTGTTGATAGTGTTGTTAAGAAGGTAGAAACTAGGGCCTGTAGGACCTGCCTTGTTGATAGTGTTGTTAAGAAGGTAGAAACTAGGGCCTGCCTTGTTGATAGTGTTGTTAAGAAGGTAGAAACTAGGGCCTGTAGGACCTGCCTTGTTGATAGTGTTGTTAAGAAGGTAGAAACTAGGGCCTGTAGGACCTGCCCTGTTGATAGTGTTGTAAGAAGGTAGAAACGGGGGCCTGTAGGACCTGCCTTGTTGATAATGTTGTTAAGAAGGTAGAAACTAGGGCCTGTAGGACCTGCCTAGTTGATAGTGTTGTTAAGAAGGTAGAAACTAGGGCCTGTAGGACCTGCCTTGTTGATAGTGTTGTTAAGAAGGTAGAAACTAGGGCCTGTAGGACCTGCCTTGTTGATAATGTTGTTAAGAAGGTAGAAACTAGGGCCTGTAGGACCTGCCTTGTTGATAATGTTGTTAAGAAGGTAGAAACTAGGGCCTGTAGGACCTGCCTTGTTGATAGTGCTGTTAAGAAGGTAGAAACTAGGGCCTGTAGGACCTGCCTTGTTAGTAGTGCGGTCTAGAAGGCAGAGCAGCGCCTTATCATGGACAGAATTCTCCCCATCTTAGCTACTGTTGTATCAATATGTTTTGACCATTTATTTCACTTTTATTTAACCAGGTAGGCCAGTTGAGAACAAGTTCTCATCTACAACTGCGACCTGGCCAAGATAAAGCAAAGCAGTGTGACAAAAACACAGTTACACATGTACAGTCAATAACAAAAGAAAAATCTATGTAGGGAGGCGGGCAATAAATAGGTGAAAATAATTACAGCATTAATACTGGAGTGATAGATGTGCAGATATTTCCCCATTCTCATCGACGGGGCTGTAGTGGAGCAGGTCCAAACACACAAAGACAGTTGTGAAGAAGGGCACGACAACGCCTATTCCCCCTCAGGAAACTAAAACGATTTGGCATAGGTCCTGAGATGCTGCAACATCGAGAGCACAATACAGCTGAACTCAATTCTGCCTTCTAAATACCAGCTGAAAGCAAATTCTGACAGAATAGACCTCACTGTATTCTTGAGACATTTGTCATTAATCCCAACATGATGATACTCACTCAACTTCAAAAGCTGTTCCTCTGTAAACTGCAGAAGCAACTCTTCAAAAGGAGCACGGACAAAATCCTCAATAGACGCCATAATGCTACAACCAAAATGAACAGATTAATTGCCCAAACTTTGAACTGCCCTAATGAGCACATCGACTACATAACAAGTACATAGCATGCAAAAACAGATCAGTGTATCACTTGAGTTTCCCCAAAACCTATTGTTTACCCTTCGGTAGCTATTGATGCACTAGAACCCGTTGGCACGAAGAAGGAACCAGCTTGCAGGTAACCAACCCACGGATGTGCCCCCTCAGACAGCTGCTCTGACCGCTATCACCACACCAAAGTAATAAACGACACAACGTGCTCCCTGCAGGAACTCAACGCTATATCTAACAGGAGGAAAGACCATTAGCTCTGGGCAATGAGTTGTGTCATACACGGCACCTTCATAATCCCATGACCCAACAGGGAACAGAAACAAAGTGTCTCTAGACAGGAAAAGAAACTTCGTCATCTTCTCTCCACTGATGCACCACATCAAAACGTGTAATAAATGAACAAGTCATCAACCCGATACCTTAGAAGGCAATTTCTCTAAAACCAATTGAAGTGTTTAATTAAACACATAACTACAAAAAAGTCACCATGTAATAAACAATATCGCCATACAGGCTTCTGGGACAATAGCAGAACTAAGCAATCCACTTGACCCACCAAAGAGTCAGCAATTAGCGCTAACAAATTACAATATACCATGTATAGTAGGGATAATGTCAAAATAGCCAAGGCAAGAATCCCAGATGAGCCCTTGTCACAACCTGGCACTAGATGGTGACAAAAAGGGGAAGTTAAGGAGTAACAAAAATATTTATGAAATAACTAAGTATAAAACTACAAAGGAAAACTAACCCGTGAAGTGTGAAAGTAGGCATGTGAGGGGTGTAATGGAGTGTGGTAAAATGGTGCAAGGTGCAACCAGATCACAAAGCAAAATGGTGCTTGTGGAGAAGAGAGGGAGGACTGAGCACCAGGACCTTTTATCACCTAGTTGATCCCAAACCCAGGTGCAACTTGTCACCTTAACAACCCAATCAGCTCCACCTGTCCCCAATCTGAAAATAAAAACACAGAGGAGGCAGGGAGAGAGTAACAAACAGACTGGACCACAGCTCTGTCCTCTATAAACAGACTGGACCACAGCTCTGTCCTCTATAAACAGACTGGACCACAGCTCTGTCACCTATAAACAGACTGGACCACAGCTCTGTCCTCTATAAACAGACTGGACCACAGCTCTGTCCTCTATAAACAGACTGGACCACAGCTCTGTCCTCTATAAACAGACTGGACCACAGCTCTGTCCTCTATAAACAGACTGGACCACAGCTCTGTCCTCTATAAACAGACTGGACCACAGCTCTGTCCTCTATAAACAGACTGGACCACAGCTCTGTCCTCTATAAACAGACTGGACCACAGCTCTGTCCTCTAAAAACAGACTGGACCACAGCTCTGTCCTCTATAAACAGACTGGACCACAGCTCTGTCCTCTATAAACAGACTGGACCACAGCTCTGTCCTCTATAAACAGACTGGACCACAGCTCTGTCCTCTATAAACAGACTGGACCACAGCTCTGTCCTCTCTGAAGATATTGTAGGACCAGGGCTCCCGAGTGGCGCTGTGGTCTAGGCGTCACTGAAGTACCTGGTTCGAATCCAGGCTGTATCACATCCGGCCGTGATTGGGAGTCAGCGTCGTCTGAGTTTGGCCATCATTGTAAAGAAGAATGTGTTATTAACTGACTTGCCTCGTTAAATAAAATAAAAATGGTCCACAGTCCTGTCTTCACAACTCCTTGGTCCAGTATGACCTTTTATCTTTACGTTTGATGGAACATTATGCTTAGTTTAATGGGGATAGATGAACCACACACTAAAGATGCAGAACAGGACTTTGTGTTGGGCAAGTTGTACAGCAGAGATGGAGATGTATCTACTACTAAGGAGGCCACTGTTTCTCCAGTAACCAAGATAACTATGCAGCTTAATTTGATCACAGGAGCAAAGATCCATTCATGCTGCTGCAGTGTTAATACTGGGATGCTGGTTTGACGTGGCTTATGGAGCCCATATTCTATTAGTTAAATAGACATTTAGCAGTAACATCTTGATGTTAGCTATGGATGAGGACTCACAGGTGTGAAGACTGACTACAGTAACCGTTTAGGAGAAGCAGGAAGCCAAGGAAGACCTGGTGAGGTAAAGGACACATCGAGAGAACAGCACAGATATAACAGCCAACACTTGACCACGTGATGAATGAATGGCAGGTAAATAAAGATGCATCTTTAATGAGTTAATGCAGGCATTCTCTCAGACAACAATCTTTTTCCAACATTGCAACAGAACACAGAATGACTGAGTAATTCCATGTAAAAGGATGTCACTTTCTGTCATTTACAAAATCTTCTAAATAGGCATCTGCCATACCACATAACAGCAGCTATGACACACTGTTAACGACCAACATGTGACCCACCAATACACACATCATGGCTGTACGACCAATACACACATCATGGCTGTACGACCAATACACACATCATGGCTGTACGACCAATACACACATCATGGCTGTACGACCAATACACACATGGCTGTACGACCAATACACACATCATGGCTGTACGACCAATACACACATCATGGCTGTACGACCAATACACACATCATGGCTGTACGACCAATACACACATCATGGCTGTACGACCAATACACACATGGCTGTACGACCAATACACACATGGCTGTACGACCAATACACACATCATGGCTGTACGACCAATACACACATGGCTGTACGACCAATACACACATCATGGCTGTCCGACCAATACACACATCATGGCTGTACGACCAATACACACATCATGGCTGTACGACCAATACACACATCATGGCTGTACGACCAATACACACATCATGGCTGTACGACCAATACACACATCATGGCTGTACGACCAATACACACATCATGGCTGTACGACCAATACACACATCATGGCTGTACGACCAACGTGAACCATTCATGCAGGTTCAGATCAGGAAAAGTTTACATTTCTTCCATTGATGAATTGAATCATTTGAGGTCCTGACTGCTTAGAATGTGAAGCTGGCCTGACCGACCCCTGACCCCTATAACAAAGACAGTGATACTCAGCACCCTGTACACGTCTAAGACTGTTGGAGCCTAGTTTGCACTGAGACTGGACTCAATTAATTAAAATCCTTTACAGATACTTGTAGATAATTGCAGAAAAAAAATACAGGACCATGCATTAGTCTTTCCCACGTTTATCTTTTGCCAAGCACAATAGATTAAGAATATACCATGAGCGTACAAAACATTAGGGACACCTTCCTAATATTGAGTTTGCAACCCCCTTTTGCCCTCAGAACAGCCCCAATTCTTCAGGGCATGCTCTAGAAGGTGTTGAAAGAGTTCCTCACTGATGCTGACTCCAATGCTTTCCACAGTTGTGTGAAGTTGGCTGGATGTCCTTTGGGTGGTGGACTATTCTTGATACACACAGGAAACTGTTGAGTGTGAAAAACCCGGCAGCGTTGCAGTTCTTGACACACTCAAACGGGTGCACCTGGCTACCATACCCCATTCAAAGGCACTTAAATCTTTTGTCTTGCCCACTCACCCTCTGAATGGCACGCATACATAATGTCATGTCTCAAGGCTTAACAATCCTTATTTAACTTGTCTCCTCCCCTTCATCTACATGTCTCCTCCCCTTCATCTACATGTCTCCTCCCCTTCATCTACATGTCTCCTCCCCTTCATCTACATGTCTCCTCCCCTTCATCTACACTGATTGAAGTGGATTTAACAAGTAACATCAATAAGGGATCATATCTTTCACCTGGATTCACCTGGTCAGTCTATGTCATGGAAAGAGCAGGTGTTCCTAATGTTTTGTATACTCAGTGTATAAATATTTGCATGTTGGTAGTAGTATGGAAACCTAAATCTCTTGAAGTTGAATCTATAGATTGCTCTTTGCATAAGTCTCCCATCATCCAATGGGAGACTGTTTGGGGAAAGAGCCTTTCCTATTCGTCCAATACTTTTTCTAGTGTAGAGGCAGAGACTATCGACATGTTCAAGTCTTCCATACAATAATAACAGCATCAACACAGTCTTAACGCCAGGAAACACCTTCTGAAGATGGTTGAACAGTCATTTACATAGAAATGGTGCCATCAATATGGGGCATACTCATCTTTTAAAAAGTGTAAAGAATTGACTTTGCACTGAAAGTGTTCACGATTTTTAATGTCTAGTCACAAAATGGGCTTAACATTACAAATATATAATATTTCCCATGAATCAAACGCTTAACACGTCCCTATAGAACTCCATATCAAAATTACTATGGGAACTAGTGCAATCTGGAGGCAGCCTGGTCTGTGGGACGGGCAGTCTGGTCTGTGGGACGGGCAGTCTGGTCTGTGGGACGGGCAGTCTGGTCTGTGGGACGGGGCAGCCTGGTCTGTGGGACGGGGCAGCCTGGTCTCTGGGACGGGGCAGCCTGGTCTGTGGGACGGGCAGCCTGGTCTGTGAGACGGGGCAGCCTGGTCTCTGGGACGGGGCAGCCTGGTCTGTGGGACGGGCAGTCTGGTCTGTGGGACGGGGCAGCCTGGTCTGTGGGACGGGGCAGCCTGGTCTCTGGGACGGGGCAGCCTGGTCTCTGGGACGGGGCAGCCTGGTCTGTGGGACGGGGCAGCCTGGTCTGTGGGACGGGGTAGCCTGGTCTGTGAGACGGGGCAGCCTGGTCTGTGGGACGGGGCAGCCTGGTCTGTGGGACGGGGCAGCCTGGTCTGTGGGACGGGGCAGCCTGGTCTGTGGGACGGGGCAGCCTGGTCTGTGGGACGGGGCAGCCTGGTCTGTGGGACGGGGCAGCCTGGTCTGTGGGACGGGGCAGCCTGGTCTGTGGGACGGGGCAGCCTGGTCTGTGGGACGGGGCAGCCTGGTCTGTGGGACGGGGCAGCCTGGTCTGTGGGACGGGGCAGCCTGGTCTGTGGGACGGGGCAGCCTGGTCTGTGGGACGGGGCAGGTACAGAGTCAAATAGAGAGAACACAGTGGATCAGCTCCAATGGCAGATAGATTAAGGCCATTTGAAATTACAGAAAAATAGCGACAAAACTTGAGGACCAAAACCAAACGTTACTTTCTACCAGTTGTAGTCAGTCTCCCATGCTACCAGCCCTGTTCAGATAGAAACCAATAGGATGAGACGGGCAGTCTATGAGGGGACTGGGGGGGATCTCTTCTTCATAGTCCTGTGTCCCCATGGTGTCTCAGCTCTCAGTCTGGATCAGTGGGCTGCCTCAGCTCTCAGTCTGGATCAGAGGGCTGCCTCAGCTCTCAGTCTGGATCAGTGGGCTGCCTCAGCTCTCAGTCTGGATCAGTGGGCTGCCTCAGCTCTCTTTCTGGATCAGTGGGCTGCCTCAGCTCTCAGTCTGGATCAGAGGGCTGCCTCAGCTCTCAGTCTGGATCAGAGGGCTGCCTCAGCTCTCAGTCTGGATCAGTGGGCTGCCTCAGCTCTCAGTCTGGATCAGTGGGCTGCCTCAGCTCTCAGTCTGGATCAGAGGGCTGCCTCAGCTCTCAGTCTGGATCAGAGGGCTGCCTCAGCTCTCAGTCTGGATCAGTGGGCTGCCTCAGCTCTCAGTCTGGATCAGTGGGCTGCCTCAGCTCTCAGTCTGGATCAGTGGGCTGCCTCAGCTCTCAGTCTGGATCAGTGGGCTGCCTCAGCTCTCAGTCTGGATCAGTGGGCTGGATCAGTGGGCTGCCTCAGCTCTCAGTCTGGATCAGTGGGCTGCCTCAGCTCTCAGTCTGGATCAGTGGGCTGGATCAGTGGGCTGCCTCAGCTCTCAGTCTGGATCAGTGGGCTGCCTCAGCTCTCAGTCTGGATCAGTGGGCTGCCTCAGCTCTCAGTCTGGATCAGTGGGCTGCCTCAGCTCTCAGTCTGGATCAGTGGGCTGCCTCAGCTCTCAGTCTGGATCAGTGGGCTGCCTCAGCTCTCAGTCTGGATCAGTGGGCTGCCTCAGCTCTCAGTCTGGATCAGTGGGCTGCCTCAGCTCTCAGTCTGGATCAGTGGGCTGCCTCAGCTCTCAGTCTGGATCAGTGGGCTGCCTCAGCTCTCAGTCTGGATCAGTGGGCTGCCTCAGTCTGGATCTGGGCTGCCTCAGCTCTCGTCTGGATCAGTGGGCTGCCTCAGCTCTCAGTCTGGATCAGTGGGCTGCCTCAGCTCTCTTCCTGGATCAGTGGGCTGCCTCAGCTCTCAGTCTGGATCAGTGGGCTGCCTCAGCTCTCAGTCTGGATCAGTGGGCTGCCTCAGCTCTCTGTCTGGATCAGTGGGCTGCCTCAGCTCTCTTTCTGGATCAGTGGGCTGGATCAGTGGGCTGCCTCAGCTCTCAGTCTGGATCAGAGGGCTGCCTCAGCTCTCAGTCTGGATCAGAGGACTGCCTCAGCCCTCTGTCTGGATCAGTGGGCTGCCTCAGCTCTCTGTCTGGATCAGAGGGCTGTAGCAGTCAGGACTGTTTTAGGCGTTTCCTCGGCAGGCCGAAGGGCGGGCACTGTGCCGATGCCAAGGCTCTGAAGGCCTCGGCCACTAAGTGAGGGTGGGACTGGATCATTGACTTCCAGCCTGCCGTCTCCATTATGTCCGTGGCATGACTGCAATACAACCACACAGACAAGAAATTAACACAGAGACAATAAAAACCAATTTAGATGAATGGGGCTGTAATGATAGAATAAATACCCCCCTCCCGTCCAGGTAGTCTATTAACCTGTTACTCCTACCCCCTACTTTTTCGAACATTCTGTTAAAAATCGCGCAACATTTCAGCGCTCTGCTACTCATGCCAGGAATATAGTATATGCATATGATTAGTATGTGTGGATAGAAAACACTCAGACGTTTCTAAAACTGGTTAAATCACGGCTGTGACTATAACAGAACGTGCGTTTCATCGAAAAGTGCAGGAAAATCTGATCACTGAAAATGGAAAAATATATCCATGCGCCACTTCAACCCATTGATAAAGGTGAACCACATTAAATGGGGCCGAGGTTGCAATACCTACAGCTTCCACACGATGTCAACAGTCTTGTCATTTGCCTAGTATTTTTTTCTTGGTCAAACTGACGCAAGGCAGAGCCTTTCTTCCGGTCTCTGACCGGATATTTTGGTTGAGATTTACCCGGACATTATTTCCAGACGTACAGCTATAGAATTTACATCGCCTCGTGATCAATTTGATCGCTTATTAACGTTTACTAATACCTAAAGTTGCATTACAAAAGTATTTCGAAATGTTTTGTGAAAGTTTATCGTCGACTTTTTTAATTTAAAAAAATGACGTTGCGTTAAAAACAATGTTTTTTTCCTTGATTACAGTCTTCATAGATCGATATCTAGGCTATATATGGACCGATTTAAATGAAAAAAACACCAATAGTGATGTTTATGGGACATCTAGGAGTGCCAACAAAGAAGATGGTCAAAGGTAATGAATGTTTTATATTTTATTTGTGCGTTTTGTGTAGCGCTGACTATGCTAATTATTTTGTTTACGTCCCCTGCGGGTCTTTTGGGGTGTTACATGCTATCAGATAATAGCTTCTCATGCTTTCGCCGAAAAGCATTTTAAAAATCTGACTTGTTGCCTGGATTCACAACGAGTGTAGCTTTAATTCACTACCCTGCATGTGTATTTTAATGAACGTTTGAGTTTTAACTAGTACTATTAGCATTTAGCGTAGCGCATTTGCATTTCCAGATGTCTAGATGGGACGCCTGGCCCCCCTCGCCTGGCTCACTCGCTCTCCTTCTCCCCCCCTGCCTGGCTCACTCTCTCTCCTTCTCCCCCTGCCTGGCTCACTCTCACCCCCTGCCTGGCTCACTCTCACCCCCTGCCTGGCTCACTCTCTCTACCCCCTGCCTGGCTCACTCTCTCTACCCCCTGCCTGGCTCACTCTCTCTACCCCCTGCCTGGCTCACTCTCCCCCCCCCCTGCCTGGCTCACTCTCTCTACCACCCTGCCTGGCTCACTCTCCCCACCCTTGCCTGGCTCACTCTCTCTCCCCCTGCCTGGCTCAATCTCTCTCCCCCTGCCTGGCTCAATCTCTCCCCCCCTTGCCTGGCTCAATCTCTCCCCCCTGCCTGGCTCAATCTCTCTCCCCCCTGCCTGGCTCAATCTCTCTCCCCCCCTGCCTGGCTCTGAGGCTATAACAATGGATTATCTTTGGAAGAGATAAGAGTTTGTTATTAAGCTGGTGTCATATATGCATGTATATCAGCTAGTTCCATACTCCCCATTATTATTATTATGAGGTGTTGTGTCCAGACCATTATTATTATTATGAGGTGTTGTGTCCAGACCATTATTATTATTATGAGGTGTTGTGTCCAGACCTGCTATTATTATTATGAGGTGTTGTGTCCATACCATTATTATTATTATGAGGTGTTGTGTCCATACCTGCTATTCCAGTTGTTCCCATCTTTACAGCCCAGCTGTCGGAGGACGCTGCACCTACAGGAGATAACAGAGCAGCGCTGAGAGAAGGTAAACATGGCTGACGCTGCACCTACAGGAGATAACAGAGCAGCTCTGAGAGAAGGTAAACACGGAGGACGCTGCACCTACAGGAGATAACAGAGCAGCGCTGAGAGAAGGTAAACACGGAGGACGCTGCACCTACAGGAGATAACAGAGCAGCGCTGAGAGAAGGTAAACACGGAGGACGCTGCACCTACAGGAGATAACAGAGCAGCGCTGAGAGAAGGTAAACACGGAGGACGCTGCACCTACAGGAGATAACAGAGCAGCGCTGAGAGAAGGTAAACACGGCTGACGCTGCACCTACAGGAGATAACAGAGCAGCGCTGAGAGAAGGTAAACACGGAGGACGCTGCACCTACAGGAGATAACAGAGCAGCGCTGAGAGAAGGTAAACACGGAGGACGCTGCACCTACAGGAGATAACAGAGCAGCGCTGAGAGAAGGTAAACACGGCTGACGCTGCACCTACAGGAGATAACAGAGCAGCGCTGAGAGAAGGTAAACACGGAGGACACTGCACCTACAGGAGATAACAGAGCAGCGCTGAGAGAAGGTAAACACGGCTGACGCTGCACCTACAGGAGATAACAGAGCAGCGCTGAGAGAAGGTAAACACGGCTGGCGCTGCACCTACAGGAGATAACAGAGCAGCGCTGAGAGAAGGTAAACACGGCTGACGCTGCACCTACAGGAGATAACAGAGCAGCGCTGAGAGAAGGTAAACACGGAGGACGCTGCACCTACAGGAGATAACAGAGCAGCGCTGAGAGAAGGTAAACACGGAGGACGCTGCACCTACAGGAGATAACAGAGCAGCGCTGAGAGAAGGTAAACACGGAGGCGCTGCACCTACAGGAGATAACAGAGCAGCGCTGAGAGAAGGTAAACACGGAGGACGCTGCACCTACAGGAGATAACAGAGCAGCGCTGAGAGAAGGTAAACACGGAGGACGCTGCACCTACAGGAGATAACAGAGCAGCGCTGAGAGAAGGTAAACACGGAGGACGCTGCACCTACAGGAGATAACAGAGCAGCGCTGAGAGAAGGTAAACACGGAGGACGCTGCACCTACAGGAGATAACAGAGCAGCGCTGAGAGAAGGTAAACACGGAGGACGCTGCACCTACAGGAGATAACAGAGCAGCGCTGAGAGAAGGTAAACACGGCTGACGCTGCACCTACAGGAGATAACAGAGCAGCGCTGAGAGAAGGTAAACACGGAGGACGCTGCACCTACAGGAGATAACAGAGCAGCGCTGAGAGAAGGTAAACACGGCTGACGCTGCACCTACAGGAGATAACAGAGCAGCGCTGAGAGAAGGTAAACACGGAGGACGCTGCACCTACAGGAGATAACAGAGCAGCGCTGAGAGAAGGTGAAGAAGGTAAACACGGAGGACGCTGCACCTACAGGAGATAACAGAGCAGCGCTGAGAGAAGGTAAACACGGAGGACGCTGCACCTACAGGAGATAACAGAGCAGCGCTGAGAGAAGGTAAACACGGAGGACGCTGCACCTACAGGAGATAACAGAGCAGCGCTGAGAGAAGGTAAACACGGAGGACGCTGCACCTACAGGAGATAACAGAGCAGCGCTGAGAGAAGGTAAACACGGAGGACGCTGCACCTACAGGAGATAACAGAGCAGCGCTGAGAGAAGGTAAACACGGAGGACGCTGCACCTACAGGAGATAACAGAGCAGCGCTGAGAGAAGGTAAACACTGGGAGGACGCTGCACCTACAGGAGATAACAGAGCAGCGCTGAGAGAAGGTAAACACGGAGGACGCTGCACCTACAGGAGATAACAGAGCAGCGCTGAGAGAAGGTAAACACGGAGGACGCTGCACCTACAGGAGATAACAGAGCAGCGCTGAGAGAAGGTAAACACGGCTGACGCTGCACCTACAGGAGATAACAGAGCAGCGCTGAGAGAAGGTAAACACGGCTGGCAGGAGGGATTCATCACTGGGTCTTTCTACAGATACTTGCCTGTTGATAAAATCTATGGCTTGTGCTTTGAGCTGCTCGGCACTGTGTAAGTCCGCCAGGATCAGGGTATCAGCCACGTTCTCCACAGAGAGGCTGGTGCACAGAGCCTCTTCACACATCACCTTTAAACGCTCCAAGGCATACTGGTGGAGAGAGAGAGGAGAGGGTTAGGGGTGGTTAGGAGTCGGTCTGAATAGAAGAATAACACAGTCTAACAGTTTACTGGGAGAGAAGAGAATGTGACCTGCTGTTGTATCAGGCGCATGTGACAAATACAATTTGGTTTGATTGTAGGGTTACAGTCATCTTGGACCTGGTCCTGGACTCTGTCCCACGATTTCAAGGCTGCGTTGAAACAATGACTACAGCTCAGTTAATCCCCTACCATTGACTGGTAAATGATCCAGGAACAGCTCAGTTAATCCTACCATTGACTGGTAAATGATCCAGGAACAGCTCCTACCATTGACTGGTAAATGATCCAGGAACAGCTCAGTTAATCCCTACCATTGACTGGTAAATGATCCAGGAACAGCTCACCTACCATGGTAAATGAATCAGTTAATCCCTACCATTGACTGGTAAATGATCAAGCTCAGTAATCCCTACCATTGACTATAGGTAAATGATCCAGGAACTCAGTTAATCCTACCATTGACTGGTATAATCCCTACCATTGACTGGTAAATGATCCAGGAACAGCTCAGTTAATCCCTACCATTGACTGGTAAATGATAGGAACAGCTCAGTTAATCCCTACCATTGACTGGTAAATGATCCAGGAACAGCTCAATTACATTGACTGGTAAATGATCCAGGAACAGTTAATCCCTACCATTGACTGGTAAATGATCCAGGAACAGCTCAGTTAATCCCTACCATTGACTTTACTGCTCAGTTAATCCCTACCATTGACTGGTATATAGGAACAGCTCAGTTAATCCCTACTTTGGTAAATGATCCAAAAAATGATCCAGACATTGACTGGTAAATGATCCAGGAACAGCTCAGTTAATCCCTACCATTGACTGGTAAATGATCCAGGAACAGCTCAGTTAATCCCTACCATTGACTGGTAAATGATCCAGGAACAGCTCAGTTAGACTGGTAAATGATCCAGGAACAGCTCAGTTAATCCCTACCATTGACTGGTAAATGTTTAATCCCTACCATTGGTAAATGATCCAGGAACTCAGTTAATCCCTACCATTGACTCTAAATGATTTACCCTACCATTGACTGGTAAATTTTTTTAAATGATCAGGAACAGCTCAGTTATAAATAGGTCTTTGATCCAGGAACAGCTCAGTTAATCCCTACCATTGACTGGTAAATGATCCAGGAACAGCTCTTAAAAATGATCAGGAACAGCTCTACATTTTTGACTGGTAAATGATCGGAACAATTAATCACTGACTGGTAAATGATCCAGGAACAGCTCTTACCCTACCATTAATCACCTGACTTAAATATCAGGCTCAGTTAATCCCTATGTGACAAATACAATTTGGTTTGATTGTAGGGTTACAGTCATCTTGGACCTGGTCCTGGACTCTGTCCACGCATTTCAAGGCTGCGTTGAAACAATGACTGGTAAATGATCCAGGAACAGCTCAGTTAATCCCTACCATTGACTGGTAAATGATCCAGGAACAGCTCAGTTAATCCCTACCATTGACTGGTAAATGATCCAGGAACAGCTCAGTTAATCCCTACCATTGACTGGTAAATGATCCAGGAACAGCTCAGTTAATCCCTACCATTGACTGGTAAATGATCCAGGAACAGCTCAGTTAATCCCTACCATTGACTGGTAAATGATCCAGGAACAGCTCAGTTAATCCCTACCATTGACTGGTAAATGATCCAGGAACAGCTCAGTTAATCCCTACCATTGACTGGTAAATGATCCAGGAACAGCTCAGTTAATCCCTACCATTGTGACAATGAGTCGTCATAATGCGGCATTACAAGTACATTATCCTAGGGGCGTTGGCAGACACAATGTAAGTAACTTAATTTATGTCCCCCTAATTGTCCTGAATACCTTTGTTAATCCTACAGCTAATGTATGCAGTAATCATGCGCCTATGAACCAGAGTTACACTGTTAGCACTGAGGTGGTGTGTCCCAGTAGGGAGACCACTGAGGTGGTGTGTCCCAGTAGGGAGACCACTGAGGTGGTGTGTCCCAGTAGGGAGACCACTGAGGTGGTGTGTCCAATTAGGGAGACCACTGAGGTGGTGTGTCCAATTAGGGAGACCACTGAGGTGGTGTGTCCCAGTAGGGAGACCACTGAGGTGGTGTGTCCCAGTAGGGAGACCACTGAGGTGGTGTGTCCCAGTAGGGAGAACACTGAGGTGGTGTGTCCCAGGAGACCACTGAGGGAGACCACTGAGGTGGTGTGTCCCAGTAGGGAGACCACTGAGGTGGTGTGTCCCAGTAGGGAGACCACTGAGGTGGTGTGTCCCAGTAGGGAGACCACTGAGGTGGTGTCCCAGAGGTGGTGTGTCCCAGTAGGGAGACCACTGAGGTGGTGTGTCCCAGTACGGAGACCACTGAGGTGGTGTGTCCCAGTAGGGAGACCACTGAGGTGGTGTGTCCCAGTAGGGAGACCACTGAGGTGGTGTGTCCCAGTAGGGAGACCACTGAGGTGGTGTGTCCCAGTAGGGAGACCACTGAGGTGGTGTCCTAGTAGGAAGACCACTTTATGCAGCTCACCCTGCACTATCAGCTCCAATATGAATAACATGAGCAAGTCTACTTCTGATAAGCTTCCCAGTAAAGCATTTAAAAACAATCAAGCAACGAGGAAAAGTGCTAAAAATAGCCCATATTAAGAAACAAGGTCCATGAAGTGGAAAACTTGCTTGTAACAGATGACATTCATATTCTGACTATCTCTGACACTAATTTAGATAATACCTTTGATGATGCAGTGGTAACAAGACATGGTTATAGCATTTTCCGAAAATAAAGAAATGCCAATGGAGACGGTGATGCGATATATATTCAGAACCACATTCCTGTAAAGCTTAGTGAGGATCTCATGTTAAATACTGTTGTAGTAATATGGCTACAGGTTCATCTGCCTCACCTAAAGCCCATTCTGGAGGGAAGCTGCTGTAGACCAGTCAGTATCTGGATAATGTTAAATACTGTTGAAGTAATATGGCTACAGGTTCATCTGCCTCACCTAAAGCCCATTCTGGTGGGAAGCTGCTATAGACCAGTCATTATCTGGATAATGTTAAATACTGTTGTAGTAATATGGCTACAGGTTCATCTGCCTCACCTAAAGCCCATTCTGGTGGGAAGCTGCTATAGACCAGTCAGTATCTGGATAATGTTAAATACTGTTGTAGTAATATGGCTACAGGTTCATCTGCCTCACCTAAAGCCCATTCTGGTGGGAAGCTGCTATAGACCAGTCAGTATCTGGGTAATGTTAAATACTGTTGAAGTAATATGGCTACAGGTTCATCTGCCTCACCTAAAGCCCATTCTGGTGGGAAGCTGCTATAGACCACCAAGTGCTTACAGTCAGTATGTGGATAATGTTAAATACTGGTGAAGTAATATGGCTACAGGTTCATCTGCCTCACCTAAAGCCCATTCTGGTGGGAAGCTGCTATAGACCAGTCAGTATCTGGATAATGTTAAATACTGTTGAAGTAATATGGCTACAGGTTCATCTGCCTCACCTAAAGCCCATTCTGGTGGGAAGCTGCTATAGACCAGTCAGTATCTGGGTAATGTTAAATACTGTTGTAGTAATATGGCTACAGGTTCATCT
Source organism: Oncorhynchus nerka (assembly GCF_034236695.1). Taxonomy (NCBI): domain Eukaryota; kingdom Metazoa; phylum Chordata; class Actinopteri; order Salmoniformes; family Salmonidae; genus Oncorhynchus; species Oncorhynchus nerka. The sequence goes on from NC_088396.1 coordinate 58,867,596, forward strand.
GCCTCACCTAAAGCCCATTCTGGTGGGCTGCTAAGACCAGTCAGTATCTGGATAATGTTAAATACTGTTGTAGTAATATGGCTACAGGTTCATCTGCAAGTGCTTACAGTCAGTATGTGGATAATGTTAAATACTGTTGAAGTAATATGGCTACAGGTTCATCTGCCTCACCTAAAGCCCATTCTGGTGGGAAGCTGCTATAGACCAGTCAGTATCTGGGTAATGTTAAATACTGTTGTAGTAATATGGCTACAGGTTCATCTGCCTCACCTAAAGCCCATTCTGGTGGGAAGCTGCTATAGACCACCGAGTGCTAACAGTCAGTATCTGGATAATATGTGTGAAATGGTTGATAATGTATGTGACATCAACAAAGAGGTATATTTTCTGGGTGACCTATATTGACTGGCATTCATTAAGGTGTCCACTCAAGAAAAATATAAAAAATGTAACCAGTGGATGCAACCTGGTTCAGGTTATCAGTCAACCTACCAGGGTCGTTACAAACAGCACAGGAATTAAATCATGTATTGATCACATCTTTACTAATGCTGCAGAAATGTGCTTTAAAGCAGTATCCAGATCCATAGGATGTAGTGATCCCTATATAGTAGCCATGTCTAGGGAAACCAAAGTCCCAAAGGCTGGGCCTAATATAGTGTATAAGAGGTCAGGCTGGGCCTAATATAGTGTATAAGAGGTCAGGCTGGGCCTAATATAGTGTATAAGAGGTCAGGCTGGGCCTAATATAGTGTATAAGAAGTCATACAATACGTTTTGTAGTGATTCATATGTTGATGATGTAAAGAATATTTGCTGGTCTGTGGTGGATAATGAGGAGCAACCAGACGCTGCTGGTCTGTGGTGTGTAATGAGGAGCAACCAGACACTGCTGGTCTGTGGTGTGTAATGAGGAGCACTGCTGGTCTGTGGTGTGTACCAGACGCTGCTGTGGTCTGTGGTCTGTGTGTAATGAGGAGCAACCAGACGCTGGTCTGTGTCTGCTGGTCTGTAATGAGGAGCAACCAGACGCTGCTGGTCTGTGGTCTGTGGTGTGTAATGAGGAGCAACCAGACACTGCTGGTCTGTGGTGTGTAATGAGGAGCAACCAGACACTGCTGGTCTGTGGTGTGTAATGAGGAGCAACGAGGCTGGTCTGTGGTGTGTAGCAACCAGACGCTGCTGGTCTGTGGTGTGTAATGAGGAGCAACCAGACGCTGCTGGTCTGTGGTGTGTAATGAGGAGCAACCAGACGCTGCTGGTCTGTGGTGAGTAACGAGGAGCAACCAGACACTGCTGGTCTGTAACGAGGAGCAACCAGACGCTGCTGGTCTGTGGTGAGTAACGAGGAGCAACCAGACACTGCTGGTCTGTAATGAGGAGCAACCAGACGCTGCTGGTCTGTGGTCTGTAATGAGGAGCAACCAGACGCTGCTGGTCTGTGGTGTGTAACGAGGAGCAACCAGACGCTGCTGGTCTGTGGTGAGTAACGAGGAGCAACCAGACACTGCTGGTCTGTGGTGTGTAATGAGGAGCAACCAGACACTGCTGGTCTGTGGTGAGTAACGAGGAGCAACCAGACGCTGCACTTGACACATTTAAGAAACAACTTATTCCAGTTACTAATTACCTATTAAGAAAATGACTGTAAAAACAGTTAAATCCCTGTGGATTGATGAGGAATTGAAATTGATCCTCGTTGAGAGGGATGAGGCAAAAGGAATGGCAAATAAGTCTGGCAGCCCAACTGATTGGCAAACGTACTGCAAATTAAGAAATCATGTGACTAAACTCAATAAAAATAAACTATACTATGAAACAAAGATAAATTATATAAAGAATGATAGTACAACGCTTTTTTTAATTTTACCTTTATTTTACTAGGCAAGTCAGTTAAGAACAAATTCTTATTTTCAATGACGGCCTAGGAACAGTGGGTTAACTGCCTGTTCAGGGGCAGAACGACAGATTTGTACCTTGTCAGCTCGGGGATTAGAACTTGCAACCTTTCGGTTACTAGTCCAACGCTCTAACCACTAGGCTACCCTGCCGCCCCGCTTTGGGGCACCTTAAACAAAATTTTTGGAAAAAAAGCAGACTCGGCTCCATTATTCATTGAAACAGATGGCTCATTCATCACAAAGCCCACTGATATTGCAAACTACTTTAATGACTTTTTCCTTGGCAAGATAAGCAAACTTAGGGATGCCATACCAGCAACAAACACTGACACTACACATCCAAGTATATCGGACCAGATTACTTTTGAATTCCGTAAAGTGAGTGTGGAAGAGGTGAAAAAAATTGTCAATCAACAATGACAAGCCACATCGGTCTGACAACTTGGATGGAAAATTACTGAGGATAATAACAGACGATATTGCCACTCCTATTTGCCACATCTTCAATTTAAGCCTACTAGAGAGTGTGTGGCCCTCAGGCCTGGAGGGAAGCTAAAGTCATTCCGCTACCTAAGAATAGTAAAGCCCCCTTTACTGGCTCAAATAGCCGACCAATCAGCCTGTTACCAACCCTTAGTAAACTTCTGGAAAAAATGGTGTTTGACCAGATACAATGATATTTCACTGTATACTAATTGACAACAGACTTTCAGCATGCTGATAGAGAAGGACAATCAACAAGCACAGCACTTACACAAATGACTGATGATTGGCTGAGAAAAATGTATAATAAAATGATTGTGGGGACTGTCTTGTTAGACTTTGAATCAAATTGTATTTGTCACATGCGCCAAATACAACAGGTGTCGACCTAACAGTGAAATGCTTTACTTACAAGCCCTTAACCAACAATGCAGTTTTAAGAAAATACCTAAAAAAGTAAGAGTTAAGAATAACAACAAATAATTAAAGAGCAGCAGTAAATAACAAGAGGGAGGCTGTATACAGGGGGTACCGGTACAGAGTCAATGTGGAGGCTATATACAGGGGGTACCGGTACAGAGTCAATGTGGAGGCTATATACAGGGGGTACCGGTACAGAGTCAATGTGGAGGCTATATACAGGGGGTACCGGTACAGAGTCAATGTGGAGGCTATATACAGGGGGTACCGGTACAGAGTCAATGTGGAGGCTATATACAGGGGGTACCGGTACAGAGTCAATGTGGAGGCTATATATACAGGGGGTACCGGTACAGAGTCAATGTGGAGGCTATATACAGGGGGTACCGGTACAGAGTCAATGTGGAGGCTATATACAGGGGGTACCGGTACAGAGTCAATGTGGAGGCTATATATACAGGGGGTACCGGTACAGAGTCAATGTGGAGGCTATATACAGGGGGTACCGGTACAGAGTCAATGTGGAGGCTATATACAGGGGTACCGGTACAGAGTCAATGTGGAGGCTATATACAGGGGGTACCGGTACAGAGTCAATGTGGAGGCTATATACAGGGGTACCGGTACAGAGTCAATGTGGAGGCTATATATACAGGGGGGTACCGGTACAGAGTCAATGTGGAGGCTATATATACAGGGGGTACCGGTACAGAGTCAATGTGGAGGCTATATACAGGGGGTACCGGTACAGAGTCAATGTGGAGGCTATATACAGGGGGTACCAGTACAGAGTCAATGTGGAGGCTATATACAGGGTATTACGGTACAGAGTCAATGTGGAGGCTATATACAGGGGGTACCAGTACAGAGTCAATGTGGAGGCTATATACAGGGTATTACGGTACAGAGTCAATGTGGAGGCTATATACAGGGGGTACCAGTACAGAGTCAATGTGGAGGCTATATACAGGGGGTACCAGTACAGAGTCAATGTGGAGGCTATATACAGGGTATTACGGTACAGAGTCAATGTGGAGGCTATATACAGGGGGTACCAGTACAGAGTCAATGTGGAGGCTATATACAGGGGGTACCGGTACAGAGTCAATGTGGAGGCTATATACAGGAGTACTGGTACAGAGTCAATGTGGAGGCTATATACAGGGGGTACCGGTACAGAGTCAATGTGGAGGCTATATACAGGGGGTACCGGTACAGAGTCAATGTGGAGACTATATACAGGGGGTACCAGTACAGAGTCAATGTGGAGGCTATATACAGGGGGTACCGGTACAGAGTCAATGTGGAGGCTATATACAGGGGTACCGGTACAGAGTCAATGTGGAGGCTATATACAGGGGGTACCGGTACAGAGTCAATGTGGAGGCTATATACAGGGGGTACCGGTACAGAGTCAATGTGGAGGCTATATACAGGGGTACCGGTACAGAGTCAATGTGGAGGCTATATACAGGGGGTACCGGTACAGAGTCAATGTGGAGGCTATATACAGGGGGTACCGGTACAGAGTCAATGTGGAGGCTATATACAGGTGGTACCGGTACAGAGTCAATGTGGAGGCTATATACAGGGGGTACCGGTACAGAGTCAATGTGGAGGCTATATACAGGGGGTACCGGTACCGAGTCAATGTGGAGACTATATACAGGGGGTACCGGTACAATGTGGAGGCTATATACAGGGGGTACCGGTACAGAGTCAATGTGGAGACTATATACATGGGGTACCGGTACAGAGTCAATGTGGAGGCTATATACAGGGGGTACCGGTACAGAGTCAATGTGGAGGCTATATACAGGGGTACCAGTACAGAGTCAATGTGGAGGCTATATACAGGGGTACCGGTACAGAGTCAATGTGGAGGCTATATACAGGGGTACCGGTACAGAGTCAATGTGGAGGCTATATACAGGGGGGTACCGGTACAGAGTCAATGTGGAGGCTATATACAGGTGGTACCGGTACAGAGTCAATGTGGAGGCTATATACAGGGGGTACCGGTACAGAGTCAATGTGGAGGCTATATACAGGGGGTACCGGTACCGAGTCAATGTGGAGACTATATACAGGGGGTACAGACAATGTGGAGGCTATATACAGGGGTACCGGTACAGAGTCAATGTGGAGACTATATACAGGGGGTACCGGTACAGAGTCAATGTGGAGGCTATATACAGGGGGTACTGGTACAGAGTCAATGTGGAGGCTATATACAGGGGGTACCGGTACAGAGTCAATGTGGAGGCTATATACAGGGGGTACCGGTACAGAGTCAATGTGGAGGCTATATACAGGGGGTACCGGTACAGAGTCAATGTGGAGGCTATATATACAGGGGGTACCGATACAGAGTCAATGTGGAGGCTATATATACAGGGGGTACCGATACAGAGTCAATGTGGAGGCTATATACAGGGGGTACCGGTACAGAGTCAACGTGGAGGCTATATACAGGGGTTACCGGTACAGAGTCAATGTGGAGGCTATATATACAGGGGGTACCGGTACAGAGTCAATGTGGAGGCTATATACAGGGGGTACCGGTACAGAGTCAATGTGGAGGCTATATACAGGGGTACCGGTACAGAGTCAATGTGGAGGCTATATACAGGGGGTACCGGTACAGAGTCAATGTGGAGGCTATATACAGGGGTACCGGTACAGAGTCAATGTGGAGACTATATACAGGGGGTACCGGTACAATGTGGAGGCTATATACAGGGGGTACCGGTACAGAGTCAATGTGGAGACTATATACAGGGGGTACCGGTACAGAGTCAATGTGGAGGCTATATACAGGGGGTACTGGTACAGAGTCAATGTGGAGGCTATATACAGGGGGTACCGGTACAGAGTCAATGTGGAGGCTATATACAGGGGGTACCGGTACAGAGTCAATGTGGAGGCTATATACAGGGGTACCGGTACAGAGTCAATGTGGAGGCTATATACAGGGGTACCGGTACAGAGTCAATGTGGAGGCTATATATACAGGGGGTACCGATACAGAGTCAACGTGGAGGCTATATACAGGGGTACCGATACAGAGTCAATGTGGAGGCTATATACAGGGGTACCGGTACAGAGTCAACGTGGAGGCTATATACAGGGGTTACCGGTACAGAGTCAATGTGGAGGCTATATATACAGGGGTACCGGTACAGAGTCAATGTGGAGGCTATATACAGGGGGTACCGGTACAGAGTCAATGTGGAGGCTATATACAGGGGGTACCGGTACAGAGTCAATGTGGAGGCTATATACAGAGGGTACCGGTACAGAGCTAATGTGCGGGGCTATATACAGGGAGTACCGGTACAGAGTCAATGTGGAGGCTATATACAGGGGGTACCGGTACAGAGTCAATGTGGAGGCTATATACAGGGTATTACGGTACAGAGTCAATGTGGAGGCTATATACAGGGGGTACTGGTACAGAGTCAATGTGGAGGCTATATACAGGGGGTACCGGTACAGAGTCAATGTGGAGGCTATATACAGGGGTACCGGTACAGAGTCAATGTGGAGGCTATATACAGGGGGTACCGGTACAGAGTCAATGTGGAGGCTATATACAGGGGGTACCAGTACAGAGTCAATGTGGAGGCTATATACAGGGTATTACGGTACAGAGTCAATGTGGAGGCTATATACAGGGGGTACCAGTACAGAGTCAATGTGGAGGCTATATACAGGGGGTACTGGTACAGAGTCAATGTGGAGGCTATATACAGGGGGTACCAGTACAGAGTCAATGTGGAGGCTATATACAGGGGTACCAGTACAGAGTCAATGTGGAGGCTATATACAGGGTATTACGGTACAGAGTCAATGTGGAGGCTATATACAGGGGTACCAGTACAGAGTCAATGTGGAGGCTATATACAGGGGTACCGGTACAGAGTCAATGTGGAGGCTATATACAGGGGGTACCGGTACAGAGTCAATGTGGAGGCTATATACAGGGGGTACTGGTACAGAGTCAATGTGGAGGCTATATACAGGGGGTACCGGTACAGAGTCAATGTGGAGGCTATATACAGGGGTACCGGTACAGAGTCAATGTGGAGGCTATATACAGGGGGTACCGGTACAGAGTCAATGTGGAGGCTATATACAGGGGGTACCGGTACAGAGTCAATGTGGAGACTATATACAGGGGGTACCGGTACAATGTGGAGGCTATATACAGGGGGTACCGGTACAGAGTCAATGTGGAGACTATATACAGGGGTACCGGTACAGAGTCAATGTGGAGGCTATATACAGGGGGTACTGGTACAGAGTCAATGTGGAGGCTATATACAGGGGGTACCGGTACAGAGTCAATGTGGAGGCTATATACAGGGGGTACCGGTACAGAGTCAACGTGGAGGCTATATACAGGGGTTACCGGTACAGAGTCAATGTGGAGGCTATATATACAGGGGGTACCGGTACAGAGTCAATGTGGAGGCTATATACAGGGGGTACCGGTACAGAGTCAATGTGGAGGCTATATACAGGGGGTACCGGTACAGAGTCAATGTGGAGGCTATATACAGAGGGTACCGGTACAGAGCTAATGTGCGGGGCTATATACAGGGAGTACCGGTACAGAGTCAATGTGGAGGCTATATACAGGGGGTACCGGTACAGAGTCAATGTGGAGGCTATATACAGGGTATTACGGTACAGAGTCAATGTGGAGGCTATATACAGGGGGTACTGGTACAGAGTCAATGTGGAGGCTATATACAGGGGGTACCGGTACAGAGTCAATGTGGAGGCTATATACAGGGGGTACCGGTACAGAGTCAATGTGGAGGCTATATACAAGGGGTACCGGTACAGAGTTAATGTGGAGGCTATATACAGGGGGTACCGGTACAGAGTCAATGTGGAGGCTATATACAGGGGGTACCGGTACAGAGTCAATGTGGAGGCTATATACAGGGGGTACCGGTACAGAGTCAATGTGGAGGCTATATACAGGGGGTACCGGTACAGAGTCAATGTGGAGGCTATATATACAGGGGGTACCGATACAGAGTCAATGTGGAGGCTATATACAGGGGGTACCGGTACAGAGTCAACGTGGAGGCTATATACAGGGGTTACCGGTACAGAGTCAATGTGGAGGCTATATACAGGGGGTACCGGTACAGAGTCAATGTGGAGGCTATATACAGGGGTACCGGTACAGAGTCAATGTGGAGGCTATATACAGGGGGTACCGGTACAGAGTCAATGTGGAGGCTATATACAGGGGGTACCGGTACAGAGTCAATGTGGAGGCTATATACAGGGGGTACCGGTACAGAGTCAATGTGGAGACTATATACAGGGGGTACCGGTACAATGTGGAGGCTATATACAGGGGGTACCGGTACAGAGTCAATGTGGAGACTATATACAGGGGGTACCGGTACAGAGTCAATGTGGAGGCTATATACAGGGGGTACTGGTACAGAGTCAATGTGGAGGCTATATACAGGGGGTACCGGTACAGAGTCAATGTGGAGGCTATATACAGGGGGTACCGGTACAGAGTCAATGTGGAGGCTATATACAGGGGGTACCGGTACAGAGTCAATGTGGAGGCTATATATACAGGGGGTACCGATACAGAGTCAATGTGGAGGCTATATATACAGGGGGTACCGATACAGAGTCAATGTGGAGGCTATATACAGGGGGTACCGGTACAGAGTCAACGTGGAGGCTATATACAGGGGTTACCGGTACAGAGTCAATGTGGAGGCTATATATACAGGGGGTACCAGTACAGAGTCAATGTGGAGGCTATATACAGAGGGTACCGGTACAGAGCTAATGTGCGGGGCTATATACAGGGAGTACCGGTACAGAGTCAATGTGGAGGCTATATACAGGGGGTACCGGTACAGAGTCAATGTGGAGGCTATATACAGGGTATTACGGTACAGAGTCAATGTGGAGGCTATATACAGGGGGTACTGGTACAGAGTCAATGTGGAGGCTATATACAGGGGGTACCGGTACAGAGTCAATGTGGAGGCTATATACAGGGGGTACCGGTACAGAGTCAATGTGGAGGCTATATACAGGGGGTACCGGTACAGAGTCAATGTGGAGACTATATACAGGGGGTACCGGTACAATGTGGAGGCTATATACAGGGGGTACCGGTACAGAGTCAATGTGGAGACTATATACAGGGGGTACCGGTACAGAGTCAATGTGGAGGCTATATACAGGGGGTACTGGTACAGAGTCAATGTGGAGGCTATATACAGGGGGTACCGGTACAGAGTCAATGTGGAGGCTATATACAGGGGGTACCGGTACAGAGTCAATGTGGAGGCTATATACAGGGGGTACCGGTACAGAGCTAATGTGCAGGGGCACCGGTGTCGAGGTAATTGAGGTAATATGTAGATAGAGTTATTAAAGTGACTATGCATAGAGGACAACAGAGAGTAGCAGCAGCGTAGAAGAGGGGGGCAATGGAAATAGTCCCGGTAGTCATTTGATTAGATGTTCAGGAGTCTTATGGCTTCGGGGTAGAAGCTGTTTAGAAGCCTCTTGAACCTAGACTTGGTGCTCCGGTAGCAGATAAAACACCTTGACTAGGGTTGCTGGAGTCTGACAATTTTTAGAAGTTTGCTAGAGATCATTTGGATGATCCAGAAGAAGATTGGGAGAATGTCATATGGTCAGATGAAACCAAAATATAACTTTTTGGTAAAAACTCAACTCGTCATGTTTGGAGGACAAAGAATGCTGAGTTGCATCCAAAGAACACCATACCTACTGTGAAGCATGGGGGTGGAAACATCATGCTTTGGGGCTGTTTTTCTGCAAAGGGACCAGGACAACTGATCCGTGTAAAGGAAAGAATGAGTGGGGCCATGTATCGTGAGATTTTGAGTGAAAACCTCCTTCCATCAGCAAGGGCATTGAAGATGAAACATGGCTGGGTCTTTCAGCATGACAATGATCCCAAACACACCGCCCGGGCAAAGAAGGAGTGGCTTCGTAAGAAGCATTTCAAGGTCCTGGAGTGGCCTAGCCTCCAGATCTCAACCCCATAGAAAATCTTTGAAGGATTTGAAAGTCAATGTTGCCCAGCAACAGCCCCAAAACATCACTGATCTAGAGGAGACCTGCATGGAGAAATGGGCCAAAATACCAGCAACAGTGTGTGAAAACCTTGTGAAGACATACAGAAAACATTTGACCTCTGTCATTGCCAACAAAGGGTATATAACAAAGTATTGAGATAAACTTTTGTTATTGACCAAATAATTATTCTCCACCATAATTTGCAAATAAATTAATTAAAAATCCTACAATGTCATTTTCTGGATTTTTTTTTCTAATTTTGTCTGTCATAGTTGGAGTGTACCTATGATGAATATTACAGGCCTCTCTCATATTTTTAAGTGGGAGAACTTGCACAATTGGTGGCTGAATAAATACTTTTTTGCCCCACTGTATATTACCTGGTAGAACACTATGTATATTACCTGGTAGAACACCATGTATATTACCTGGTATATTACCTGGTAGAACACTATGTATATTACCTGATAGAACACTATGTATATTACCTGGTAGAACACCATGTATATTACCTGGTAGAACACCATGTATATTACCTGGTAGAACACTATGTATATTACCTGGTAGAACACTATGTATATTACCTGGTAGAACACTATGTATATTACCTGGTAGAACACTATGTATATTACCTGGTAGAACACTATGTATATTACCTGGTAGAACACTATGTATATTACCTGGTAGAACACTATGTATATTACCAGGTAGAACACTATGTATATTACCAGGTAGAACACTATGTATATTACCTGATAGAACACTATGTATATTACCTGGTAGAACACTATGTATATTACCTGGTAGAACACTATGTATATTACCTGGTAGAACACCATGTATATTACCTGGTAGAACACCATGTATATTACCTGGTAGAACACTATGTATATTACCTGGTATATTACCAGGTAGAACACTATGTATATTACCTGGTAGAACACTATGTATATTACCTGGTATATTACCAGGTAGAACACTATGTATATTACCAGGTAGAACACTATGTATATTACCTGGTAGAACACTATGTATATTACCTGGTAGAACACTATGTATATTACCTGGTAGAACACTATGTATATTACCTGGTAGAACACTATGTATATTACCTGGTATATTACCTGGTAGAACACTATGTATATTACCAGGTAGAACACTATGTATATTACCAGGTAGAACACTATGTATATTACCTGATAGAACACTATGTATATTACCTGGTAGAACACTATGTATATTACCTGGTAGAACACTATGTATATTACCTGGTAGAACACTATGTATATTACCTGGTAGAACACTATGTATATTACCTGATAGAACACTATGTATATTACCTGGTAGAACACTATGTATATTACCTGGTAGAACACTATGTATATTACCTGATAGAACACTATGTATATTACCAGGTAGAACACTATGTATATTACCTGGTAGAACACTATGTATATTACCTGATATATTACCTGGTAGAACACTATGTATATTACCTGGTAGAACACTATGTATATTACCTGGTAGAACACTATGTATATTACCTGGTATATTACCTGATAGAACACTATGTATATTACCTGGTAGAACACTATGTATATTACCTGGTATAACACTATGTATATTACCTGGTATATTACCTGGTAGAACACTATGTATATTACCTGATAGAACACTATGTATATTACCTGGTATATTACCTGGTAGAACACTATGTATATTACCTGGTAGAACACTATGTATATTACCTGGTATAACACTATGTATATTACCTTACCTGGTAGAACACTATGTATATTACCTGGTAGAACACTATGTATATTACCTGGTAGAACACTATGTATATTACCTGGTAGAACACTATGTATATTACCTGGTAGAACACTATGTATATTACCTGGTATAACACTATGTATATTACCTGGTATATATTACCTGGTAGAACACTATGTATATTACCTGGTAGAACACTATGTATATTACCTGGTAGAACACTATGTATATTACCTGGTAGAACACCTATGTATATTACCTGGTAGAACACTATGTATATTACCTGGTAGAACACTATGTATATTACCTGGTAGAACACTATGTATATTACCTGGTAGAACACCATGTATATTACCTGGTAGAACACTATGTATATTACCTGGTAGAACACCATGTATATTACCTGGTAGAACACCATGTATATTACCTGGTAGAACACTATGTATATTACCTGGTAGAACACTATGTATATTACCTGGTAGAACACTATGTATATTACCTGGTAGAACACTATGTATATTACCTGGTATATTACCTGATAGAACACTATGTATATTACCTGGTAGAACACTATGTATATTACCTGGTATATTACCTGGTATAACACCATGTATATTACCTGGTAGAACACTATGTATATTACCTGGTAGAACACTATGTATATTACCTGGTAGAACACTATGTATATTACCTGGTAGAACACCTATTATGTATATTACTGTGGTGGTATTGAACATGTTGTGGATATGTGGTGGTATTGAACATGTTGTGGATATGTGGTGGTATTGAACATGTTGTAGATATGTGGTGGTATTGAACATGTTGTGGATATGTGGTGGTATTGAACATGTGGATATGTGGTGGTATTGAACATGTTGTGGATATGTGGTGGTATTGAACATGTTGTGGATATGTGGTGGTATTGAACATGTTGTGGATATGTGGTGGTATTGAACATGTTGTGGATATGTGGTGGTATTGAACATGTTGTGGATATGTGGTGGTATTGAACATGTTGTGGATATGTGGTGGTATTGAACATGTTGTGGATATGTGGTGCTATTGAACATGTAGATATGTGGTGGTATTGAACATGTGGATATGTGGTGGTATTGAACATGTTGTGGATATGTGGTGGTATTGAACATGTTGTGGATATGTGGTGGTATTGAACATGTTGTGGATATGTGGGGGTGTTGAACATGATGTGGATATGTGGAGGTATTGAACATGTTGTGGATATGTAGTGGTATTGAACATGTTGTAGATATGTGGTGGTATTGAACATGTTGTGTTGTGGATATGTGGTGGTATTGAACATGTAGATATGTGGTGGTATTGAACATGTTGTGGATATGTGGTGGTATTGAACATGTGGATATGTGGTGGTATTGAACATGTGGATATGTGGTGGTATTGAACATGTTGTGGATATGTGGTGGTATTGAACATGTAGATATGTGGTGGTATTGAACATGTTGTAGATATGTGGTGGTATTGAACATGTGGATATGTGGTGGTATTGAACATGTTGTGGATATGTGGTGGTATTGAACATGTGGATATGTGGTGGTATTGAACATGTTGTGGATATGTGGTGGTATTGAACATGTTGTGGATATGTGGTGGTATTGAACATGTTGTGGATATGTGGTGGTATTGAACATGTTGTGGATATGTGGTGGTATTGAACATGTTGTGTTGTAGATATGTGGTGGTATTGAACATGTTGTGTTGTGGATATGTGGTGGTATTGAACATGTTGTGGATATGTAGTGGTATTGAACATGTTGTAGATATGTGGAGGTATTGAACATGTTGTGGATATGTGGTGGTATTGAACATGTTGTGGATATGTGGTGGTATTGAACATGTTGTGGATATGTGGAGGTATTGAACATGTTGTGGATATGTGGAGGTATTGAACATGTTGTAGATATGTGGTGGTATTGAACATGTGGATATGTGGTGGTATTGAACATGTTGTGTTGTAGATATGTGGTGGTATTGAACATGTTGTAGATATGTGGTGGTATTGAACATGTTGTGGATATGTGGTGGTATTGAACATGTAGATATGTGGTGGTATTGAACATGTTGTGGATATGTGGTGGTATTGAACATGTTGTGGATATGTGGTGGTATTGAACATGTTGTGTTGTGGATATGTGGTGGTATTGAACATGTTGTGTTGTGGATATGTGGGGGTGTAGGGATGTTATATGATATACTGTTTTATCTTTAACTCATTCAAAACAAACAGTTCACTGTTTTATCTGTTGTTTTATAGCTAATGGGGATCCCTAATAAACCCCAGGAAGAATAGCTAATGGGGATCCCTAATAAACCCCAGGAAGAATAGCTAATGGGGATCCCTAATAAACCCCAGGAAGAATAGCTAATGGGGATCCCTAATAAACCCCAGGAAGAGAAGCTAATGGGGATCCCTAATAAACCCCAGAAAGAGAAGCTAATGGGGTTCCCTAATAAACCCCAGGAAGAATAGCTAATGGGGTTCCCTAATAAACCCCAGGAAGAATAGCTAATGGGGTTCCCTAATAAACCCCAGGAAGAGAAGCTAATGGGGTTCCCTAATAAACCCCAGGAAGAATAGCTAATGGGGTTCCCTAATAAACCCCAGGAAGAATAGCTAATGGGGTTCCCTAATAAACCCCAGGAAGAATAGCTAATGGGGTTCCCTAATAAACCCCAGGAAGAGAAGCTAATGGGGTTCCCTAATAAACCCCAGGAAGAATAGCTAATGGGGTTCCCTAATAAACCCCAGGAAGAATAGCTAATGGGGATCCCTAATAAACCCCAGGAAGAGAAGCTAATGGGGTTCCCTAATAAACCCCAGGAAGAGAAGCTAATGGGGATCTCTAATAAATACAAATACACCATCTCCCCATAGCAGTAGTAGTGAGAGAGAAGATAATTGTAGGGTTACATGATCTCCCCATAGCAGTACAGGGTAGTGGGAAATAAGCACGGCACAGAACGTAGGGTTACAGTGTCCTCACGTAATTCAAGCTCTGACACAGCATTTGAAACAGGCAGATAATTTATTATAACTATGACTTACTTTGTCAGCAGCTGCCAGCAGGTTGTCTGCCATCTTCTCCAGGTTGGGAGCTTTCCCTGTGTAGATGAATCCCATCATCTCCTTAAACACGTCTGGCTCCACATCACTGATGTCCACACGGTTCTGAGACAGGACAACAGTGTGTTTGAAATCCCTGTGTCCACTATGTGGAGTAAAGCGGTAGTATCTTTAATCTCTGGAACGGTCGGTTCAAATAAAAGAGGTAAATAAAACTAGACCCACCTTTTTACTCTCCTCCATCTCATGTTCAAACATGGCGTTAAAGACGGGGGATCTTGCTGTCAATCAAAGACAACAACAGCAGTAAGACTCGAGGCAAAAACCCCATAACATATTAACACATTTTCATGTTGCAGCTACTGGCAATATTCAATTAGGGTGAGGGGATTAGAACCCAGGTACTGCTGGACGGAGAGTAAGGGAGATAGCCAGAGGGAGGGGAGGGCTAGGGTCAGGGGATTAGAACCCAGGTACTGCTGGACGGAGAGTAAGGGAGATAGCCAGAGGGAGGGGAGGGCTAGGGTCAGGGATTGGAACCCAGGTACTGCTGGACGGAGAGTAAGGGAGATAGCCAGAGGGAGGGAGGGCTAGGGTCAGGGGATTAGAACCCAGGTACTGCTGGACGGAGAGTAAGGGAGATAGCCAGAGGGAGGGGAGGGCTAGGGTCAGGGGATTAGAACCCAGGTACTGCTGGACGGAGAGTAAGGGAGATAGCCAGAGGGAGGGGAGGGCTAGGGTCAGGGGATTAGAACCCAGGTACTGCTGGACGGAGAGTAAGGGAGATAGCCAGAGGGAGGGAGGGCTAGGGTCAGGGGATTAGAACCCAGGTACTGCTGGATATGGAGAGTAAGGAGATAGCCAGAGGGAGGGGGGGGCTAGGGTCAGGCAATTAGAACCCAGGTACTGCTGGACGGAGAGTAAGGGAGATAGCCAGAGGGAGGGGAGGGCTAGGGTCAGGGATTAGAACCCAGGTACTGCTGGACGGAGAGTAAGGAGATAGCCAGAGGGGAGGGGAGGGCTAGGGTCAGGGGATTAAAACCCAGGTACTGCTGGACGGAGAGTAAGGGAGATAGCCAGAGGGAGGGGAGGGCTAGGGTCAGGGGATTAGAACCCAGGTACTGCTGGACGGAGAGTAAGGAGATAGCCAGAGGGAGGGGAGGGCTAGGGTCAGGGGATTAGAACCCAGGTACTGCTGGACGGAGAGTAAGGGAGATAGCCAGAGGGAGGGGAGGCTAGGGTCAGGGGATTAGAACCCAGGTACTGCTGGACGGAGAGTAAGGGAGATAGCCAGAGGGAGGGGAGGGCTAGGGTCAGGGGATTAGAACCCAGGTACTGCTGGACGGAGAGTAAGGGAGATAGCCAGAGGGAGGGGAGGGCTAGGGTCAGGGGATTAGAACCCAGGTACTGCTGGACGGAGAGTAAGGGAGATAGCCAGAGGGAGGGGAGCTAGGGTCAGGGGATTAGAACCCATGTACTGCTGGACGGAGCGTAAGGGAGATAGCCAGAGGGAGGGAGGGCTAGGGTCAGGGATTAAACCCAGGTACTGCTGGACGGAGAGTAAGGGAGATAGCCAGAGGGAGGGGAGGGCTAGGGTCAGGGGATTAGAACCCAGGTACTGCTGGACGGAGAGTAAGGGAGATAGCCAGAGGGAGGGAGGGCTAGGGTCAGGGGATTAGAACCCAGGTACTGCTGGACGGAGAGTAAGGAGATAGCCAGAGGGAGGGAGGGCTAGGGTCAGGGGATTAGAACCCATGTACTGCTGGACGGAGCGTAAGGAGATAGCCAGAGGAGGGAGGGCTAGGGTCAGGGGATTAAAACCCAGGTACTGCTGGACGGAGAGTAAGGGAGATAGCCAGAGGGAGGGGAGGGCTAGGGTCAGGGGATTAGAACCCAGGTACTGCTGGACGGAGAGTAAGGGAGATAGCCAGAGGGAGGGGAGGGCTAGGGTCAGGGGATTAGAACCCAGGTACTGCTGGACGGAGAGTAAGGGAGCTAGCCAGAGGGAGGGGAGGGCTAGGGTCAGGGGATTAGAACCCAGGTACTGCTGGACGGAGAGTAAGGGAGATAGCCAGAGGGAGGGGAGGGCTAGGGTCAGGGGATTAGAACCCAGGTACTGCTGGACAGTAAGGAGATGTGCCAGAGGGAGGGGAGGGCTAGGGTCAGGGGATTAGAACCCAGGTACTGCTGGATAGAGTAAGGGGAGCTAGCCAGAGGGAGGGGAGGGCTAGGGTCAGGGATTAGAACCCAGGTACTGCTGGACGGAGAGTAAGGGAGATAGCCAGAGGGAGGGGAGGGCTAGGGTCAGGGGATTAGAACCCAGGTACTGCTGGACGGAGAGTAAGGGGGAGGGCTAGGGTGAGGGGATTAAAACCCAGGTACTGCTGGAGGAAAGGTATTACCTGCTAGCATGGATTTGTGTGCCTTAAACTCCTGCCCTCTCACATAACGGGAACTAGTAGTTTAGTTGTAATAATGGTGTAGTAGTGGTGGTGTAGTAGTAGTGGTGGTGTCGTAGTAGTGGTGGTGTTGTAGTAGTAATGGTGTAATAATAGTAGTAGTGGTGGTGTCGTAGTAGTGGTGGTGTTGTAGTAGTAATGGTGTAATAATAGTAGTGGTGGTGTAGTAGTAGTAGTGGTGGTGTAGTAGTAGTGGTGGTGTCGTAATAGTAGTGGTGGTGTAGTAGTAGTGGTGGTGTAGTAGTAGTGGTGGTGTCGTAGTAGTGGTGGTGTCGTAGTAGTGGTGGTGTCGTAGTAGTGGTGGTGTTTTAGTAGTGGTAATGGTGTCGTAGTAGTGGTGTAGTGGTAGTGGTGTAGAAGTAGGGGTGGTGTAGTAGTAGTGGTGGTGTAGTAGTAGTGGTGGTGTCGTAGTAGTAGTGGTGGTGTAGTAGTAGTGGTGGTGTCGTAGTAGTGGTGGTGTCGTAGTAGTGGTGGTGTTGTAGTAGTGGTGGTGTTGTAGTAGTGGTGTAGTAGTAGTGGTGGTGTTGTAGTAGTGGTGGTGTTGTAGTAGTGGTGTAGTAGTAGTAATGGTGTCGTAATAGTGGTGTAGTAGTAGTAGTGGTGTAGTAGTAGTAGTGGTGGTGTAATAGTGGTGTAGTAGTAGTAATGGTGGGGTAGTAGTAGTGGTGGTGTAGTAGTAGGGGTGGTGTAGTAGTAGTGGTGGTGTAGTAGTAGTGGTGGTGTCGTAGTAGTGGTGGTGTCGTAGTAGTGGTGGTGTTGTAGTAATGGTGTCGTAATAGTGGTGTAGTAGTCGTAGTGCTGTAGTAGTAGTAGTGGTGGTGTCGTAATAGTGGTGTAGTAGTAGTAATGGTGGGGTAGTAGTAGTGGTGGTGTAGTAGTAGGGGTGGTGTAGTAGTAGTAGTGGTGTAGTAGTAGTAATGGTGGGGTAGTAGTAGCGGTGGTGTAGTAGTAGTGGTGGTGTAGTAGTAATGGTGGGGTAGTAGTAGCGGTGGTGTAGTAGTAGTGGTGGTGTAGTAGTAGCGGTGGTGTAGTAGTAGTGGTGGTGTAGTAGTAGCGGTGGTGTACTAGTAGTGGTGGTGTAGTAGTAGTGGTGGTGTAGTAGTAGCGGTGGTGTAGTAGTAGCGGTGGTGTAGTAGTAGCGGTGGTGTAGTAGTAGGGGTGGTGTAGTAGTAGCGGTGGTGTAGTAGTAGCGGTGGTGTAGTAGTAGCGGTGGTGTAGTAGTAGTGGTGGTGTAGTAGTAGTGGTGGTGTAGTAGTAGCGGTGGTGTAGTAGTAGCGGTGGTGTACTAGTAGTGGTGGTGTAGTAGTAGTGGTGGTGTAGTAGTAGTGGTGGTGTAGTAGTAGTAGTGGTGGTGTAGTAGTAGTAGTGGTGGTGTAGTAGTAGTAGTGGTGGTGTAGTAGTAGTGGTGGTGTAGTAGTAGTGGTGGTGTAGTAGTAGTAGTGGTGGTGTAGTAGTAGTGGTGGTGTAGTAGTAGCGGTGGTGTAGTAGTAGCGGTGGTGTAGTAGTAGCGGTGGTGTAGTAGTAGTGGTGGTGTAGTAGTAGCGGTGTTGTAGTAGTAGTAGTGGTGTAGTAGTAGTGGTGGTGTAGTAGTAGTGGTGGTGTAGTAGTAGTGGTGGTGTAGTAGTAGTGGTGGTGTAGTAGTAGTGGTGGTGTACTAGTAGTGGTGGTGTAGTAGTAGCGGTGTTGTAGTAGTAGTAGTGGTGTAGTAGTAGTGGCGGTGTAGTAGTAGTGGTGGTGTAGTAGTAGCGGTGGTGTAGTAGTAGTGGTGTAGTAGTAGCGGTGGTGTAGTAGTAGCGGTGGTGTAGTAGTAGCGGTGGTGTAGTAGTAGTAGTGGTGTAGTAGTAGTAGTGGTGTAGTAATAGTGGTGGTGTAGTAGTAGTAGTGGTGTAGTAGTAGCGGTGGTGTAGTAGTAGTGGCGTAATAGTGGTGTAGTAGTAGTGGTGTTGTAGTAGTAGTGGTGTTGTAGTAGTAGTGGTGGTGGTGTAGTAGTAGTAGCGGTGGTGTAGTAGTAGTGGTGTAGTAGTAGTAGCGGTGGTGTAGTAGTAGTGGTGTAATAGTGTTGGGGTAATAGCAGTGGTGTAGTAGTAATGTTGGTGTAGTAGTAGTGGCGTAATAGTGGTGTAGTAGTAGTGGTGTTGTAGTAGTAGTGGTGTTGTAGTAGTAGTGGTGGTGGTGTAGTAGTAGTAGCGGTGGTGTAGTAGTAGTGGTGTAGTAGTAGTAGCGGTGGTGTAGTAGTAGTGGTGTAATAGTGTTGGGGTAATAGCAGTGGTGTAGTAGTAATGTTGGTGTAGTAGTAGTGGCGTAATAGTGGTGTAGTAGTAGTGGTGTTGTAGTAGTAGTGGTGTTGTAGTAGTAGCGGTGGTGTAGTAGTAGTGGTGGTGTAGTAGTAGTGGTGTTGTAGTAGTAGCGGTGGTGTAGTAGTAGCGGTGTTGTAGTAGTAGTGGTGGTGTAGTAGTAGCGGTGTTGTAGTAGTAGTGGTGGTGTAGTAATAGTGGTGGTGTAGTAGTAGTAGTGGTGTAGTAGTAGCGGTGGTGTAGTAGTAGTGGCGTAATAGTGTTGGGGTAATAGCGGTGGTGTAGTAGTAATGGTGGGGTAGCGGTGGTGTAGTAGTAATGTTGGTGTCATAATTGTGGTGATGCCGTAGTAGTAGTGGTGGTGTCGTAATAGTGGCGGTGTAGTAGTAGTGGTGTAGTCCTGTAGTAGTAATTGTTTAATAGTGTAGTTTGGGGCGGCAGGTAGCCAGCCTAGTGGTTATAGGTTGCAAGATCGAATCCCAGAGCTGATAAGGTAAACATCTGTAATTCTGCCCCTGAACAAGGCAGTTAACCCACTGTTCCTAGTCCTGTAGTAGTGGAGCAGTTGTAGTATTAGGGTAGTAGTAGGAGGTGTGTATTGGTATTGGTAGTAGTGTAGTTGTAGAGTATTCGTAGGAGATGTGTATTGGTAGTAGTGTAGTTGTAATGGTGTAGTAGCGTAGTAGTATTTGCGCAGTAGCATAGTAGTAGTGAAGTGGTAATGGAGTAGCAGTGTAGAAGTTGTAAATTAGTGGTGTAGTTGTAGTGTATTAGTGGTGTAGTAGCACTAGTTGTAGTGTATTAGTGGTGTAGTAGCACTAGTTGTAGTGTATTAGTGGTGTAGTAGCACTAGTTGTAGTGTATTAGTGGTGTAGTAGCACTAGTTGTAGTGTATTAGTGGTGTAGTAGCACTAGTTGTAGTGTATTAGTGGTGTAGTAGCAGTAGTTGTAGTGTATTAGTGATGTAGTAGCACTAGTTGTAGTGTATTAGTGGTGTAGTAGCAGTAGTAGTAGTGGTGGTATTGAAGTAGTATTTGTAGAAGTGGTGCATTAGTGATGCAGTAGTAGTAGTATTGTAGTAGTACTAGCAGTAGAAGTAGTGTATTAGTGGTGTAGTAGTAGTGGTAGTGTAGCAAAAGTTTAGTAGCTGTGTATTAGTAGCAGTGTATTCGTTATGTGTTGTGTAGTAGTAGTAGTGTAGCAGTAGTAGTATTGTAGTAGTGGTGGTGTAGTAGTAGTAGTATTGGTGTAGTAGTTGTAGTAGTGTATATGTGATGTAGTAGTAGTAGTGGTGTAGTAGTATTATTGTAGTAGTAGTGTAGCAGTAGTTAAGTAGTGGTTTAGTAGAAATAGTGTTGTAGTAGTAGAAGTAGTAGTAGTAGTAGAAGAAAAGTATTGGTGGTGTAGTAGTTGAGTAGCAGTAGTTTAGTAGTAGTGTATTAGTGGTGTAGCAAAAGTATTGTAGTGGTAGTAGTAGTAGTAGTAGTAGTGTAGTGGTACTGTAGCAGTAGTTTAGTAGTGTATTAGTAATGTAGCAGTAGTTTAGTAGTGTTGTAGTAGTGTATTAGTAATGTAGCAGTAGTGGTGTATTAGTGATGTAGTAGTACTGTAGCAGTAGTGTACTAGTGGTGTAGCAGAGGTATCGTAGCAGTAGTTTAGTAGTAGTGTATTAGTACTGTAGCAGTAGTTTAGTAGTAGTGTATTAGTACTGTAGCAGTAGTTTAGTAGTAGTGGTGGTAGTTTAGTAGTAGTGTATTAATGTAGCAGTAGTTTAGTAGTAGTGTATTAGTACTGTAGCAGTAGTTAGTAGTAGCAGTAGTAGTGTATTAGTATTGTAGCAGTAGTTTAGTAGTAGTGTATTAGTACTGTAGCAGTAGTTTAGTAGTAGTGTATTAGTACTGTGTAGTTTAGTAGTAATTAGTACTGTGCAGTAGTTTAGTAGTAGTGTATTAGTACTGTAGTGTTTAGTTGGTGTATTAGTGGTGGCAGTAGTTTAGTAGTAGTGTATTAGTACTGTAGCAGTAGTTTAGTAGTGTGTATTAGTATTGTAGCAGTAGTTTGTAGTGGTGCAGCAGTATTGTAGTAATGTGGCAGTAGTTTAGTAGTGTTGTAGTAGTGTATTAGTGATGTGTAGTACTGTAGCAGTAGTTTAGTAGTGTTGTAGTGATGTAGTAGTACTGTAACAGTAGTGTATTAGTATTGTAGCAGTAGTTTAGTAGTGGTGCAGCAGTATTGTAGGTGCAGTAGTTTAGTAGTGTTGTAGTAGTGTATTAGTGATGTAGTAGTACTGTAGCAGTAGTTTAGTAATAGTGTAGCAGTAGTATTGTAGTATTACTGTAGCAGTAGTTTAGTAGTGTTGTAGTAGTGATGTAGTAGTACTGTAGCAGTAGTTTAGTAATAGTGTAGCAGTAGTATTGTAGTAGTGTATTGGTGGTGTAGCAGTAGTTTAGTATTGATGTAGTAGTAGTTTAGTAGTGGTACAGCAGTATTGTAGTAATGTAGCAGTAGTTTAGTAGTAGTGTATTATTATTGTAGCAGTAGTTTAGTAGTAGTGTATTAGTGATGTGTAGTAGTACTGTAGCAGTAGTTTAGTAGTAGTGTAGTAGTATTGTGGCAGTAGTTTAGTAGTAGTGTAGTAGTACTGTAGCAGTAGTTTAGTAGTAGTGTATTAGTACTGTAGCAGTAGTTTAGTAGTAGTGTATTGTACTGTAGCAGTAGTTTAGTAGTAGTGTATTAGTACTGTAGCAGTAGTTTAGTAGTAGTGTATTAGTATTGTAGCAGTAGTTTAGTAGTGGTGCAGCAGTATTGTAGTAATGTAGCAGTAGTTTAGTAGTGTTGTAGTAGTGATGTAGTAGTACTGTAAGTAGTTTAGTAGTGTTGTAGTAGTGTATTGTGATGTAGTAGTACTGTAGCAGTAGTTTAGTAATAGTGTAGCAGTAGTATTGTAGTAGTACTGTAGCGGTAGTTTAGTAGTGTTGTAGTAGTGATGTAGTAGTACTGTGGCAGTAGTTTAGTAATAGTGTAGCAGTAGTATTGTAGTAGTGTATTGGTGGTGTAGCAGTAGTTTAGTATTGATGTAGTAGTAGTTTAGTATTAATGTAGTAGTAGTTTAGTATTGATGTAGTAGTAGTTTAGTAGTGGTACAGCAGTATTGTAGTAATGTAGCAGTAGTTTAGTAGTAGTGTATTAGTACTGCAGTAGTTTAGTAGTAGTGTATTAGTACTGTAGCAGTAGTTTAGTAGTAGTGTATTAGTAATGTGGCAGTAGTTTAGTAGTAGTGTATTAGTACTGTAGCAGTAGTTTAGTAGTAGTGTGTTAGTACTGTAGCAGTAGTTTAGTAGTAGTGTATTAGTATTGTAGCAGTAGTTTAGTAGTGGTGCAGCAGTATTGTAGTAATGTAGCAGTAGTTTAGTAGTGTTGTAGTAGTGTATTAGTGATGTAGTAGTACTGTAGCAGTAGTTTAGTAGTGTTGTAGTGATGTAGTAGTACTGTAACAGTAGTGTATTAGTATTGTAGCAGTAGTTTAGTAGTGGTGCAGCAGTATTGTAGTAATGTAGCAGTAGTTTAGTAGTGTTGTAGTAGTGTATTAGTGATGTAGTAGTACTGTAGCAGTAGTTTAGTAATAGTGTAGCAGTAGTATTGTAGTATTACTGTAGCAGTAGTTTAGTAGTGTTGTAGTAGTGATGTAGTAGTACTGTAGCAGTAGTTTAGTAATAGTGTAGCAGTAGTATTGTAGTAGTGTATTGGTGGTGTAGCAGTAGTTTAGTATTGATGTAGTAGTAGTTTAGTAGTGGTACAGCAGTATTGTAGTAATGTAGCAGTAGTTTAGTAGTAGTGTATTATTATTGTAGCAGTAGTTTAGTAGTAGTGTATTAGTGATGTAGTAGTACTGTAGCAGTAGTTTAGTAGTAGTGTAGTAGTATTGTAGCAGTAGTTTAGTAGTAGTGTAGTAGTACTGTAGCAGTAGTTTAGTAGTAGTGTATTAGTACTGTAGCAGTAGTTTAGTAGTAGTGTATTAGTACTGTAGCAGTAGTTTAGTAGTAGTGTATTAGTACTGTAGCAGTAGTTTAGTAGTAGTGTATTAGTATTGTAGCAGTAGTTTAGTAGTGGTGCAGCAGTATTGTAGTAATGTAGCAGTAGTTTAGTAGTGTTGTAGTAGTGATGTAGTAGTACTGTAGCAGTAGTTTAGTAGTGTTGTAGTAGTGTATTAGTGATGTAGTAGTACTGTAGCAGTAGTTTAGTAATAGTGTAGCAGTAGTATTGTAGTAGTACTGTAGCAGTAGTTTAGTAGTGTTGTAGTAGTGATGTAGTAGTACTGTAGCAGTAGTTTAGTAATAGTGTAGCAGTAGTATTGTAGTAGTGTATTGGTGGTGTAGCAGTAGTTTAGTATTGATGTAGTAGTAGTTTAGTATTAATGTAGTAGTAGTTTAGTATTGATGTAGTAGTAGTTTAGTAGTGGTACAGCAGTATTGTAGTAATGTAGCAGTAGTTTAGTAGTAGTGTATTAGTACTGTAGCAGTAGTTTAGTAGTAGTGTATTAGTACTGTAGCAGTAGTTTAGTAGTAGTGTATTAGTAATGTAGCAGTAGTTTAGTAGTAGTGTATTATTATTGTAGCAGTAGTTTAGTAGTAGTGTAGTAGTACTGTAGCAGTAGTTTAGTAGTAGTGTATTAGTACTGTAGCAGTAGTTTAGTAGTAGTGTATTAGTACTGTAGCAGTAGTTTAGTAGTAGTGTATTAGTACTGTAGCAGTAGTTTAGTAGTAGTGTATTAGTATTGTAGCAGTAGTGTAGTAGTGATGTAGTAGTACTGTAGCAGTAGTTTAGTAGTAGTGTATTAGTGATGTAGTAGTACTGTAGCAGTAGTTTAGTAGTAGTGTATTAGTGATGTAGTAGTACTGTAGCAGTAGTTTAGTAGTAGTGTAGTAGTATTGTAGCAGTAGTTTAGTAGTAGTGTAGTAGTACTGTAGCAGTAGTTTAGTAGTAGTGTATTAGTATTGTAGCAGTAGTGTATTAGTGATGTAGTAGTACTGTAGCAGTAGTTTAGTAGTAGTGTATTAGTACTGTAGCAGTAGTTTAGTAGTAGTGTATTAGTATTGTAGCAGTAGTTTAGTAGTAGTGTATTAGTACTGTAGCAGTAGTTTAGTAGTAGTGTATTAGTACTGTAGCAGTAGTTTAGTAGTAGTGTATTAGTACTGTAGCAGTAGTTTAGTAGTAGTGTATTAGTACTGTAGCAGTAGTTTAGTAGTAGTGTATTAGTATTGTAGTAGTAGTGTATTAGTGATGTAGTAGTACTGTAGCAGTAGTTTAGTAGTAGTGTATTAGTACTGTAGCAGTAGTTTAGTAGTAGTGTATTAGTACTGTAGCAGTAGTTTAGTAGTAGTGTAGTAGTGGTGTTGTAGCAGTAGTTTTGTAGTAGTGTAGTAGTATTGTAGCAGTAGTTTAGTAGTAGTGTATTAGTACTGTAGCAGTAGTTTAGTAGTAGTGTATTAGTGATGTAGTAGTACTGTAGCAGTAGTTTAGTAGTAGTGTATTAGTACTGTAGCAGTAGTTTAGTAGTAGTGTATTAGTACTGTAGCAGTAGTTTAGTAGTAGTGTATTAGTATTGTAGCAGTAGTTTAGTAGTAGTGTATTAGTACTGTAGCAGTAGTTTAGTAGTAGTGTATTAGTACTGTAGCAGTAGTTTAGTAGTAGTGTATTAGTACTGTAGCAGTAGTTTAGTAGTAGTGTAGTAGTACTGTAGCAGTAGTTTAGTAGTGTTGTAGTAGTGTATTAGTACTGTAGCAGTAGTTTAGTAGTAGTGTATTAGTACTGTAGCAGTAGTTTAGTAGTAGTGTATTAGTACTGTAGCAGTAGTTTAGTAGTGGTGCAGCAGTATTGTAGTAATGTAGCAGTAGTTTAGTAGTGTTGTAGTAGTGATGTAGTAGTACTGTAGCAGTAGTTTAGTAGTGTTGTAGTAGTGTATTAGTGATGTAGTAGTACTGTAGCAGTAGTTTAATAGTAGTGTAGCAGTAGTGATGTAGTAGTACTGTAGCAGTAGTTTAGTAGTAGTGTAGCAGTAGTATTGTAGTAGTGTATTGGTGGTGTAGCAGTAGTTTAGTATTGGTGTAGTAGTAGATGTATTGTAGTAGTAGTAGTAGTAGTAGTAGTAGTAGTGTTGTTGTTGTAACATAAGTAATGTCTTGGTGTAGTAGTAGTAGTAGTGTATTAGTGATGTAGTAGTAGCAGTAGTTTAGTCGTAGTGTATTAGTGGTGTAGCAGTGGTATTGTAGTAGCAGTAGTAGTATATTGGTGGTGTAGTATTAGTAGCAGTGTATTAGTGGTGTAGTAGTAGTAGTAGTAGTAGTAGCAGTGTAGCAGTAGTTTAGTAGTGTTGTAGTAGTGTATTAGTAATGTAGCAGTAGTGGTGTAGTAGTACTGTAGCAGTAGTGTACTAGTGGTGTAGCAGAGATCGTAGTAGTAGTGTATAAAGTGATGTAGTAGTACTGTAGCAGTAGTTTAGTAGTAGTGTATTAGTACTGTAGCAGTAGTTTAGTAGTAGTGTATTAGTACTGTAGCAGTAGTTTAGTAGTAGTGTATTGGTATAGTACTGTAGCAGTAGTTTAGTAGTAGTGTATTAGTACTGTAGCATAGTGTATTGTATTAGTACTGTAGTAGTTTAGTAGTAGTGTATTAGTACTGTAATGGTTTAGTAGTAGTGTATTAGTATTGTAGCAGTAGTTTAGTAGTGGTGCAGCAGTATTGTAGTAATGTAGCAGTAGTTTAGTAGTGTTGTAGTAGTGTATTAGTGATGTAGTAGTACTGTAGCAGTAGTTTAGTAATAGTGTAGCAGTAGTATTGTAGTAGTGTATTGGTGGTGTAGCAGTAGTTTAGTATTAATGTAGCAGTAGTTTAGTATTAATGTAGTAGTAGTTTAGTAGTGGTACAGCAGTATTGTAGTAATGTAGCAGTAGTTTAGTAGTAGTGTATTATTATTGTAGCAGTAGTTTAGTAGTAGTGTATTAGTGATGTAGTAGTACTGTAGCAGTAGTTTAGTAGTAGTGTAGTAGTACTGTAGCAGTAGTTTAGTAGTAGTGTAGTAGTACTGTAGCAGTAGTTTAGTAGTAGTGTATTAGTATTGTAGCAGTAGTTTAGTAGTAGTGTATTAGTACTGTAGCAGTAGTTTAGTAGTAGTGTATTAGTATTGTAGCAGTAGTTTAGTAGTAGTGTATTAGTACTGTAGCAGTAGTTTAGTAGTAGTGTATTAGTACTGTAGCAGTAGTTTAGTACTGTAGCAGTAGTTTAGTAGTGTTGTAGTAGTGTATTAGTGATGTAGTAGTACTGTAGCAGTAGTTTAGTAGTAGTGTAGCAGTAGTATTGTAGTAGTGTATTGGTGGTGTAGCAGTAGTTTAGTATTGGTGTAGTAGTAGATGTATTGTAGTAGTAGTAGTAGTAGTAGTGTTGTTGTAACATAAGTAATGTCTTGGTGTAGTAGTAGTAGTAGTGTATTAGTGATGTAGTAGTAGCAGTAGTTTAGTCGTAGTGTATTAGTGGTGTAGCAGTGGTATTGTAGTAGCAGTAGTAGTATATTGGTGGTGTAGTATTAGTAGCAGTGTATTAGTGGTGTAGTAGTAGTAGTAGTAGTAGTAGCAGTGTAGCAGTAGTTTAGTAGTGTTGTAGTAGTGTATTAGTAATGTAGCAGTAGTGGTGTAGTAGTACTGTAGCAGTAGTGTACTAGTGGTGTAGCAGAGGTATCGTAGTAGTAGTGTATTAGTGATGTAGTAGTACTGTAGCAGTAGTTTAGTAGTAGTGTATTAGTACTGTAGCAGTAGTTTAGTAGTAGTGTATTAGTACTGTAGCAGTAGTTTAGTAGTAGTGTATTAGTACTGTAGCAGTAGTTTAGTAGTAGTGTATTAGTACTGTAGCAGTAGTTTAGTAGTAGTGTATTAGTACTGTAGCAGTAGTTTAGTAGTAGTGTATTAGTACTGTAGCAGTAGTTTAGTAGTAGTGTAGTAGTACTGTAGCAGTAGTTTAGTAGTGGTGCAGCAGTATTGTAGTAATGTAGCAGTAGTTTAGTAGTGTTGTAGTAGTGTATTAGTGATGTAGTAGTACTGTAGCAGTAGTTTAGTAGTAGTGTATTAGTACTGTAGCAGTAGTTTAGTAGTAGTGTATTATTATTGTAGCAGTAGTTTAGTAGTAGTGTATTAGTACTGTAGCAGTAGTTTAGTAGTAGTGTATTAGTACTGTAGTAGTACTGTAGCAGTAGTTTAGTAGTAGTGTATTAGTACTGTAGCAGTAGTTTAGTAGTAGTGTATTAGTATTGTAGCAGTAGTTTAGTAGTAGTGTAGTAGTATTGTAGCAGTAGTTTAGTAGTAGTGCAGCAGTATTGTAGTAATGTAGCAGTAGTTTAGTAGTGTTGTAGTAGTGATGTAGTAGTACTGTAGCAGTAGTTTAGTAGTGTTGTAGTAGTGTATTAGTGATGTAGTAGTACTGTAGCAGTAGTTTAGTAATAGTGTAGCAGTAGTATTGTAGTAGTGTATTGGTGGTGTAGCAGTAGTTTAGTATTAATGTAGCAGTAGTTTAGTATTGATGTAGTAGTAGTTTAGTAGTGGTGTATTAGTACTGTAGCAGTAGTTTAGTAGTAGTGTATTATTATTGTAGCAGTAGTTTAGTAGTAGTGTATTAGTGATGTAGTAGTACTGTAGCAGTAGTTTAGTAGTAGTGTAGTAGTATTGTAGCAGTAGTTTAGTAGTAGTGTAGTAGTACTGTAGCAGTAGTTTAGTAGTAGTGTATTAGTACTGTAGCAGTAGTTTAGTAGTAGTGTAGTAGTACTGTAGTAGTAGTGTATTAGTGATGTAGTAGTACTGTAGCAGTAGTTTAGTAGTAGTGTAGTAGTACTGTAGCAGTAGTTTAGTAGTAGTGTATTAGTATTGTAGCAGTAGTTTAGTAGTAGTGTATTAGTATTGTAGCAGTAGTTTAGTAGTAGTGTATTAGTACTGTAGCAGTAGTTTAGTAGTAGTGTAGTAGTATTGTAGCAGTAGTTTAGTAGTAGTGTATTAGTACTGTAGCAGTAGTTTAGTAGTAGTGTATTAGTACTGTAGCAGTAGTTTAGTAGTAGTGTATTAGTACTGTAGCAGTAGTTTAGTAGTAGTGTATTAGTACTGTAGCAGTAGTTTAGTAGTAGTGTATTAGTACTGTAGCAGTAGTTTAGTAGTAGTGTATTAGTACTGTAGCAGTAGTTTAGTAGTAGTGTATTAGTACTGTAGCAGTAGTTTAGTAGTAGTGTATTAGTACTGTAGCAGTAGTTTAGTAGTAGTGTATTAGTATTGTAGCAGTAGTTTAGTAGTGGTGCAGCAGTATTGTAGTAATGTAGCAGTAGTTTAGTAGTGTTGTAGTAGTGATGTAGTAGTACTGTAGCAGTAGTTTAGTAGTGTTGTAGTAGTGTATTAGTGATGTAGTAGTACTGTAGCAGTAGTTTAATAGTAGTGTAGCAGTAGTGATGTAGTAGTACTGTAGCAGTAGTTTAGTAGTAGTGTAGCAGTAGTATTGTAGTAGTGTATTGGTGGTGTAGCAGTAGTTTAGTATTGGTGTAGTAGTAGATGTATTGTAGTAGTAGTAGTAGTAGTAGTAGTAGTGTTGTTGTAACATAAGTAATGTCTTGGTGTAGTAGTAGTAGTAGTGATGTAGTAGTAGCAGTAGTTTAGTCGTAGTGTATTAGTGGTGTAGCAGTGGTATTGTAGTAGCAGTAGTAGTATATTGGTGGTGTAGTATTAGTAGCAGTGTATTAGTGGTGTAGTAGTAGTAGTAGTAGTAGTAGCAGTGTAGCAGTAGTTTAGTCGTAGTGTATTAGTGGTGTAGCAGTAGTATTGTAGCAGTAGTTTAGTAGAGGGTATTTGTGGTGTAGTAGTAGTAATATAGTAGTAGTGGTGGTGTAGTAGTAGTGTTACCTGCCAGGATGGATTTGTGTGCCTTGAACTCCTGCCCCCCCACATAGAGGGAACAGTCAGTGAAGCGGGAACACTGCCAGAGGTTCCCCAGGTCGTCGGACAGCTGGCACTCTGGTACCTTCAGCATGTTCATGTTGGACTGGCCAGAGATGTTCACAGAGTCCTGCACCACACTCACCTGTTATATAACATACAATACATGATCAATACTAAATCATGCTGGGCTGGCCAGAGATGTACACAGAGTCCTGAACCACATTCACCTTTTAATTGAATTTGTTTTATTTCACCTTTATTTTAACCAGGTAGGCCAGTTGAGAACAAGTTCTCATTTATAACTGCGACCTGGCCAAGATAAAGCAAAGCAGTGTGACACATACAACAACACTGAGTTACACATAAACAAACGTACACACTATAACACAATAGAACAATCTATGTACAGTGTGTGAGGATGGTAAGGCAATAAATAGGCCATAGTAGCGAAGTAATTACAGTTTAGCAGATTAACACTGGAGTGATAGATGAGCAGATGATGGTGTGTAAAGTAGTGATACTTGTGTGCAAAAGAGCAGCAAAGTTGATAAAACAATATGGGGATGAGGTAGGTAGATTGGATTACACCTACGCAAATTAAACAACACATTGTAAACCAAATAGAAAAGCATATTGTAACCCAACAAATTACCTTTCCGAAATTCTTAATTAATGAGGAGAGATATTCCATCATCAATTTGAATGTCATTTGTTTATGAAATTGCCATTTTCACTGAAAATGTTAGACCTGGCTGCAAACCTTGTCAGGCAAACTGGCAATTATTCCTAGCTGTATTCAGAAAAAAAATGCAAATTCATTGGACACTTCATTTAATTGTCCCTCAAAAGAGACATTTCAGAAAACACTTCAGCTGTGTTCGAATACTAATATTAACCTCACTATTTGCGACGTGAATTGAGTATATAGTAGGCTTATTGGTTATAGCATGGATATAGTTAGTATGCCAAAAGCTCCTGGATGTCGTACGACATTTACATTTGCCTGGATGTCGTCCTACAGTGGACACTAGTTCCGTGCTTTTCTTTTAGGACCCATAATGCAATTCTTCAGAAAGTGGGCGTGGCTTCAATGTTTTCAGATTTGAAGAAAATGGCGGAAAATATGTAGCCGAAGTCCGACTTGAGTGGATACAAATTCATTGCTTTAACTAATTATGACAAATGTTAAGAAAATGTTGAGCAATGGAATGAAGTAATTACTTTTCAAATAAGTTACGTTAAACTTTATGTTGGCTACGCTGTTCTTACGAACCACATACAGTGGGGCAAAAAAGTATTTAGTTAGCCACCAATTGTGCAAGTTCTCCCACTTAAAAAGATGAGAGAGGCCTGTAATTTTCATCATAGGTACACTTCAACTATGACAGACAAAATTAGGAAAAATATCCAGAAAATCATATTGTAGGATTTTTAATGAATTTATTTGCAAATTGCCCCGTTCTGTGCAACTGGGTCCTGGACTTCCTGACGGGCTGCCCCCAGGTGGTGAGGCTAGGAAACAACATCTCCACCACGCTGATCCTCAACACTGAGGCCCCACAAGGGTGCGTTCTCAGCACTCTCTTGTACTCCTTGTTCAACCATGATTACGTGGCCATGCACGCCTCCAACTCAATCATCAAGTTTGCAGACGACACTACAGTGGTAGGCTTGATGTTTCCACCCCCATGCTTCACAGTAGGTATGGTGTTCTTTGGATGCAACTCAGCATTCTTTGTCCTCCAAACACGACGAGTTGAGTTTTTACCAAAAAGTTATATTTTGGTTTCATCTGACCATATGACATTCTCCCAATCTTCTTCTGGATCATCCAAATGCTCTCTAGCAAACTTCAGACGGGCCTGGACATTAACTGGCTTAAGCAGGGGGACACGTCTGGCACTGCAGGATTTGAGTCCCTGGCGGCGTAGTGTGTTACTGATGGTAGGCTTTGTTACTTTGGTTCCTGCTCTCTGCAGGTCATTCACTAGGTCCCCCCGTGTGGTTCTGGGATTTTTGCTCACTGTTCTTGTGATCATTTTGACCCCACGGGGTGAGATCTTGCGTGGAGCCCCAGATCGAGGGAGATTATCAGTGGTCTTGTATGTCTTTCATTTCCTAATAATTGCTCCCACAGTTGATTTCTTCAAACCAAGCTGCTTACCTATTGCAGATTCAATCTTCCCAGCCTGGTACAGGTCTACAATTTTGTTTCTGGTGTCCTTTGACAGCTCTTTGGTCTTGGCCATAGTGGAGTTTGGAGTGTGACTGAGGTTGTGGACAGGTGTATTTTATACTGATAACAAGTTCAAACAGGTGCCATTAATACAGGTAACGAGTGGAGGACAGAGGAGCCTCTTAAAGAAGAAGTTACAGGTATGTGAGAGCCAGAAATCTTGCTTGTTTGTAGGTGACCAAATACTTATTTTCCACCATAATTTGCAAATAAATTAATTAAAATTCCTACAATGTGATTGTCTGGATTTTGTTGAAGTGTACCTATGAGGAAAATTACAGGCCTCTCTCATCTTTTTAAGTGGGAGAACTTGCACAATTGGTGGCTGACTAAATACTTTTTTGCCCCACTGTATATCCACAGTAAAACGAGTCCAATATCGACATAACCTGAAAGGCCGCTCAGCAAGGAAGAAGCCACTGCTCCAAAACCACCATAAAAAAGCCAGACTACGGTTTGCAACTGAATAAGGGGACAAAAATCGTACTTTTTGGAGAAGGTCTGAAGCAACAAAAATGTAACTATTTGGCCATAATGACCATCGTTATTTTTTTTATTTGACCTTTATTTCTACTTTTAATTTTTTTTTTTTACCTTTATTTCTCTCATTGAGATAATATCTCTTTTCCAAGAGAGACCTGGTCTAATAGCAGCAGGGGGAACAACGTGTCAGACAAAACAACTTACATACACTAACACAACATTAAACAAAACTTAGTGTATGTAAACTTCTGATCCACTGGAATTGTGATACAGTGAATTATAAGTGAAATAAATTGTCTGTAAACAATTGTTGGAAATTACTTGTGTCCTGCACAAAGTAGATGTCCTAACCGACTTGCCAAAACTGTAGTTTGTTAACCTCTTAACATTCTGTTAAAAATCGCGCAACATTTCAGCGCCCTGCTACTCATGCCAGGAATATAGTATATGCATTTGCTTAGTCTGTGTGGATAGAAAACACTCAGACGTTTATAAAACTGGTTAAATCACTGCTGTGGCTTTACCAGAACGGCATTTACATCGAAAAGCACAGGAAAAACTGATCACTGAAAATGGGAAAATATATCCATGCGCTACTTGAACCCATTGATAAAGGTGAACCACAATTAATTGACTGAGGTTGCAGTACCTACAGCTTCCACACGGTGTCTAGAGTCTTGTCATTTCCCTTCGAGTTTTTTCTTGGTCAAACACATGCAGGGCACCGTATCTCCTATGGTCTAGGACCGGATATTTTCGTTGAGTTTCTAGCCGGACATTTTTCCAGACGGACAGCTAATGATCTTTACATCGCCTCCTGATGAATTTTATCGCTTATTAACGTTTACTAATACCTAAAGTTGCATTACAAACGTATTTCGAAGTGTTTTGTGAAAGTTTATCGTCGACTTTTTGAATTTAAAAAAATGACGTTTTTTTTCGTTTATCACACAGTCTACATATAACGATATCTAGGCTTTATATGGACCGATTTAATTGAAATAAAGACCCAAATAGTGTTTATGGGACATCTAGGAGTGCCAACAAAGAAGATGGTGAAAGGTAATGAATGTTTTCTATTTTATTGTGCGGTTTGTGTAACGCCGAATTGCTAATTATTTTGTTTACGTCCCCTGTGGGTCTTTTTGGGTGTTACATGCTATCAGATAATAGCTTCTCATGCTTTCGCCGAAAAGCATTTTAAAAATCTGACTTGTTGCCTGGATTCACAACGAGTGTAGCTTTAATTCGATACCCTGCATGTGTATTTTAATGAACTTTTGAGTTTTAACTAATACTATTAGCATTTAGCGTAGCGCATTTGCATTTCCAGAGCTCTAGTTGGGACGCAAGCGTCCCGAGTAGAAGCAACAGGTTAACAAGACATTTGTGGAGTGGTTGAAAAATGAGTTTTAATGACTCCAACCTAAGTGAATGTAAACGTCCTACTTCAACTGTACGTAGTCAATGGTAGGCTTCGAGGGGACTCTTACGCTAGGTACACCTATAGCTAATCAGTAGACTACTTTATCACGGACCCCAACCCAGTCTCTCAGAGAGTTCACAGTCAACCCACTGATATCAGATCACAGCAAAATCACAGTCTACTTTTGGATTTGTATTTATTATGGATCACCATTTGGGGGATGGGGACTCCCAAGTGATGCAGCGGTCTAAGACACTGCATCTCAGTGCCAGAGGGTTCGATTCCAGGCTGTATCACAACTGGCCGTGATTTGGAGTCACATAGGACGGTGCACAATTGGCCCAGCGTCGTCCGGGTTAGGGTTTGGCCGGTGTGGGCCGTCATTGTAAATAAGAATTTGTTCTTAACAAACTTGCCTTGTTAAATAAAGGTTAAATAACAAATTAAATTAGCTGCTGTCAAGTAAGCAGCTACTCTTCCTGGGGTCCAGCGAAATTAAGGCAGTTTATACAATTTTAAAAACATAACAATGCATTCACAAATTTCACCCCAATTCCACCACTACCACATATTTACAGTACGTGTGTGCATAGTGCGTATGTTATCGTGTGTGTGCATGGATGTGTCTGTGCTTTGTTTGTGTTGCTTCACAGTCCCCGCTGTTCCAGAAGGTGTTTTTAATCTGTTTTTATCTAATTCTACTGCTGCATCAGTTACCTGATATGGAATAGAGTTCCATGTAGTCATGGCTCTATGTATTACTGTGGAATAGAGTTCCATGTAGTCATGGCTCTATGTAGTACTGTGGAATAGAGTTCCATGTAGTCATGGCTCTATGTAGTACTGTGGAATAGAGTTCCATGTAGTCATGGCTCTATGTAGTACTGTGGAATAGAGTTCCATGTAGTCATGGCTCTATGTAGTACTGTGGAATAGAGTTCCATGTAGTCATGGCTCTATGTAGTACTGTGGAATAGAGTTCCATGTAGTCATGGCTCTATGTAGTACTGTGGAATAGAGTTCCATGTAGTCATGGCTCTATGTAGTACTGTGGAATAGAGTTCCATGTAGTCATGGCTCTATGTAGTACTGTGGAATAGAGTTCCATGTAGTCATGGCTCTATGTAGAACTGTGGAATAGAGTTCCATGTAGTCATGGTTCTATGTAGAACTGTGGAATAGAGTTCCATGTAGTCATGGCTCTATGTAGTACTGTGGAATAGAGTTCCATGTAGTCATGGCTCTATGTAGTACTGTGGAATAGAGTTCCATGTAGGCATGGCTCTATGTAGTACTGTGGAATAGAGTTCCATGTAGTCATGGCTCTATGTAGTACTGTGGAATAGAGTTCCATGTAGTCATGGTTCTATGTAGTACTGTGGAATAGAGTTCCATGTAGGCATGGCTCTATGTAGTACTGTGGAATAGAGTTCCATGTAGGCATGGCTCTAGGAGTACTGTGCGCCTCCCAAAGTCTGTTCTGGACTTGGGGACTGTGAAGAGACCTCTTGTGGCATGTCTTGTGGGGTATGCATGTGTGTCCGAGCTGTGCGCCAGTAGTTCAAACAGACAGCTCGGTGCAATCAACATGTCAATACCTCTCACAAATAGTACTGATGAAGTCAATCTCTCCTTCACATTGAGCCAGGAGAGATTGGCATGCATATTATTAATGTTAGCTCTCTGTGAACATCCAAGGGCCGGCTGTGCTCCCCTGTTCTGAGCCAATTGCAATTTTCATAAGTCCCTTTTTGTGCCACCTGACCACACGACTTAACAGTTGTCCAGGTGCGACAAAACTAGGGCCTGTAGGACCTGCCTTGCTGTCTAGAAGGTAGAAACTAGGGACTGTAGGACCTGCCTTGTTGACAGTGCTGTCTAGAAGGTAGAAACTAGGGCCTGTAGGACCTGCCTTGTTGATAGTGCTGTCTAGAAGGTAGAAACTAGGGCCTGTAGGACCTGCCTTGTTGACAGTGCTGTCTAGAAGGTAGAAACTAGGGCCTGTAGGACCTGCCTTGTTGATAGTGCTGTCTAGAAGGTAGAAACTAGGACCTGCCTTGTTGACAGTGCTGTCTAGAAGGTAGAAACTAGGGCCTGTAGGACCTGCCTTGTTGATAGTGCTGTCTAGAAGGTAGAAACTAGGACCTGTAGGTCCTGCCTTGTTGATAGTGCTATCTAGAAGGTAGAAACTAGGGCCTGTAGGATATGCCTTGTTGATAGTACTGTCTAGAAGGTAGAAACTAGGGCCTGTAGGATCTGCCTTGTTGATAGTGCTGTCTAGAAGGTAGAAGCTAGGGCCTGTAGGACCTGCCTTGTTGATAGTGCTGTTAAGAAGGTAGAAACTAGGGCCTGTAGGACCTGCCTTGTTGATAGTGCTGTTAAGAAGGTAGAAACTAGGTTATGTAGGACCTGCCTTGTTGACAGTGCGGTCTAGTAGGTAGAGCAGCGCCTTATCATGGACATACGTCTCCCTATATTAGCTACTGCTGTATGAATATGTTGTGACCATGACAGTTTACAATCCAGGGTAACTCCAAGCAGTTTAGTCACCTCAACTTGCTCAATTTGCACATTATTCATTACAAGATTGAGGTTTAGTGAATGATTTGTCTCAAATACAATGCCTTTAGTTTTTAGAAATATTTAGGACTAACTTATTCCTTGCCACCCACTCTGAAACGAACTGCAATTCTTTGTTAAGTTTTGCAGTAATTTCAGTCGCTGTAGTAGCTGGCTTTACTCAAAGCCAGTGGCATGTCATTAGTAAAGATTTTAAAAAGTAAAGGGCCTAGACAGCTGCCCTGGGGAATTCCTGATTCTACCTGCTATTATGTTGGAGATGCTTCCATTAAAGAACACCCTCTGTGTTCTGTTAGACAGGTAACTCTTTATCCATAATATAACAGGTGGTTATAATGCCAAAACACATATGTTTTTCCAGCAGCAGACTATGATCGTTAAATGTCAAAAGCTAAACTGAAGTCTAACAAAACATATTTTTACCATCAATTTCTTGAACAGAGCTATGCTCAACCATTATGCATCAAAGCTAAAGGAACTGAATAATATTAAGAAATGCTATAGATGAAAGGAAAGTAGTGTGGAAACCTACCAAAAAAACAATTGGGCAAACAACAAATTCCATCCCTTTTAGACAACTTCTTGGACAAAAAAAATGCCACTGTAATAGTGAAGGTGTAAACTTGGGAGTAGAGAACCTAAACAGTATATTTGACCTATCAGCTTCAAATCAAATCAAACTTTATGAATTACCTGTTGCACAACATTCAGCGCAGGTATTGGTAACTGTTTCGCCATAAACTTGCGCCAAACGTTGTCATTCATAAGTTTACCTAAGTAGTTAGATGGTTTGTCATTAATTGTATTAGATAGACATGCCTCTAATATCCGTACATTATTGACCCGTGACTGACAATTTTGAAGTACGTTAGCTAAAACCGTCTATTTAAGTCGGCAATAGAAAAAATGCCTGTCTATCATGTTCCTTGATTGGGTAAAGACGAACCGTCACTCCAAAACTAGTGGACCAATGGAGATGTATTGTCTACACATCCCTCTAAACCCCGCCCTTCACGGAGAAATAATGCCAACACTCACAATCAAACAAACTGGCAGTGAAAACAAAGAAACAGACATCGAAAGCAAAGATATGAGTAGCGTAACCAAAGGGTAGTGCATGCAGGCAAGAGCAAAATGTATTCAATAGGATTGTTTGCAAAGAAAGTTTAACCAAAAACTATTTTTGTATTCGCTTGGAAATATATATTTTTTAATCGTCTGTCATAGTGTTTTGCTCTCGCTTTAAAATGATTTGCTTACAAGTTTTGGGGTTTTGCATTTGATGTCTTATTTTTGTTAACAATTCTATACATTTTGCTTTCGAATGTTTGGTTTTTGATTTCAACATCCATTATTTCACCTGTCCTCGAAAACATGTTTACATTCTCAACTTTACTTTTCATGTTCCCGATTTAGTTTATTTTGAATTCAATACATATGGCGTGAAATTGACCCCATACCATGTAGACTGTGTCAAAGAGCATCCTAAATAACTTCACCCTACACACACACACACACACAAAAAAAACTAACATTTTGAAACCAACTTCCCCCTAAAGCTAGAACAGAAGAATCCATGCTCATCTTCTGAAAACATCTAAAACCCTACCTCTTCAAAGAGTATATTTCCCCCCTTACCATCTCTGACTCTGCTTACTATGACTGTGATGTGTGGTTGTCCCACCTAGCTATCTGAAGATGAATGCACTAACCGTAAGTCACTCTGTATAAGTGTCTGCTAAATGACTCAAATGAAATGTCTTACCTCACAGAACAGGGTGAGTTTGTCATCAGGTAACAGCCCATTGGCTTCATCAAGCAGGAAATCTCTTCTAATAAACTTTTTGAAGCCCCAGTCTTTCCCCTGGACAAACCGATAGGCTCTTTGGCTTTCTGCAGGGAGGAGGAAGAATCCAAAACACACTTAGTTTGTGTCTATAAGGCTCTAACTAGGAGAATACAAGTAAATAGTATGTTATTTGAATGATGTGCTGGGGATGAATCAGAATTAGTTGGGTAACATAGATAAGATGTTTTATTTTCATTATATGCTTGTGAGTTACTTGTCATTTAGAATATATCTTGTTGTACTATAGTGGTGGCCATTTGCAGTTATCCTTTCTCTGTCCTGGGTTCAGTTACTTGGGCCGCAGAAGGGAGAGGTCAAGCTTGTCGTCATGTGTAAACGTATATTTTAAACCATGCGAAGGGATGATTGAGGGGGAACCAATTATATCTTGGCTCCACAATGTCTGTGTGCCAGTCACTCCCTACTTTTCCCATCTGGGAGAGGAGGATGGCAGTGTCTGGAACCATTCTATGTTCCCTCTCTGGTTGCCATTATCTTGACCTAGAGGCTCACTTTCCTCTCCGTGAGCTTGTCCAGAATGGTTTTTTATTTGGGATGGGAGTGTCTAAAATGACAATTGATATATATCATTGGGCGAGGTAATGTCTTGGTACCATTTTGTACCAAGAACGAGATAAGAGCTTTGTTTAGGAGACCAAACGGAATGATAATTTATAGCCAATGCTGTCTGGCTATGGGATACTCCTCTCTGAAGTAAAGTCTTTCTTTGTGTAAGTTCCTAAGACCTGTGGTTTGTCATGTCGACTAAGGGGGTGGGTGGATCTTTGCTATAAAAGATCTCAGTTGCCATTATGTTGGCCACTCTCAACTTTTCATTAAAGATACTGAAATGTTGAAAGTCAAAATGCTATTGCAAAAGCTTAATTATTATTAAAGGTGAAGATGAATCATAACTCTGACTGGTGTGTGATTTGCTCTCTCACCACGACAGATGATATCCATAAAGTAACAGTTTTGTCTGTTACTTACCCATAGCTTTAGTCTCTTCTCTTTTAGTGTTCAATAAGGAAAACTTGAACTTTGCTCTGACTTCACTTTTTGGACAACTAACAAGAAGTAAATACAACGACAGATAATCTTTGCTTTCATCATCCAGTCCTTTTGGGTTGACTCTCAGACACCTGGGCAGGAAACAGAGGAGGAACCAAACAGAATATTAGTTCAGCGGAGGCTGTATCACTTCAGTCGTTATTCACAAAGAAACAACAAGCTGTTGAGATCAAGATGATACTCTTTCTCCTGACTATAAGCAAGTTATAATGAAAGTTTACCATTTCATCTTGTCGTTGGGTCCAGAGGAGAAGGTGGAACTCTTTAAGACCTCCCCCATCTCCTCTCTACAGAAACTGAAGTTGTTGATGGTCCACATGTAGGAGAACTTGACTACTTTCACCTGAAACAAAAAGGCAACAATCACAATGCTTCCATCCACTTCAAAAGACAGCCTTTCTTTTTTATTTAGATCCTGTGATGCAGTTGGAATCAGTTGCTGGGACTGCTAGTCTCTGTCCAGTGATCCTGCCAACCAAGGCCAGGTCTGAGGAGCTATTTGGCGTAGCAGCTAGCCTAGCTGCTAGCTAGCGGGGTTTCCTTGAGGGCTTGAACACAGCCCACAACGCGGTTAGCCATTGTAGCTGGGACTGGGGATTGGGTTTATGGCTGTCTAGTTCCCTTCTGTTTGTTGTTTTCCATCTTCCCTGTGACCTGCCCAAAATGCGTTTTTTGGGCAGAAATGCCTGGAACATGTGAACTTTCATGTGCCTTAACATCAAACTTGTATGCCATCTATAAATACGAATAAAATTGTTAAATTACGCGCCTACTTGGTTTAGCCACAGAAACAGTTAGCAACCTTCCCGCTAGCCATGATTGGCTTAGGGGCTGGACATGCCGAGAGATGAGTTTGGATTGGTCTACCATATAGCACACATCTGTCTATTGGACCTGGTCAGTATGTTTAGGTAATCATTTCTAACGCTGCTTTAAAAATATATATATTGTTTAGTGATACTGCATAAACCTAATGTCAAGTTAAAGTACTGTTAGCTAGCTAATGTTAGCAGGCTGGCTCGCTAGCTAACATTATGTGTTTGCTTCCCACTTTCTGGAGGACCGAGTTTTGAAATCAGTGGAATTCGAGTATGATAACTAAGGAGATGGAGAAAACACCAGTCTGGATTACATCGTCTAACTAAGGCATCAGACAGGAGACCCGTCCAACCATGATGTATACTGGTAAGATTTTCAGATATTACAATTTTTAGTTTTGACAGAAAGTGGTTTAATTTCAAGTGTCCTTCAACGTTTTGTGTATAATCTTATTCTTCGTATCTCAGACACATGCTTGACTAGTTATAGTCATAGAACCTGGTTGGTTAGCTACCTGCAGATTCATGCAGGGTAGTAATGTCATAAGTTGTGATCATGGTCCATTGTTTAGCTAGCTAGCTATCTAGCTACATGTCTTAAAAAAACACACATTTTGACAAAGGATTTTCATTTCAAGTTAAAGTGTACTGTTAGCTAGCTAGCTAACAGTAGCTAGCTGGCTCACTAAGTAATGTTACGTCATGCGTAGCTATCTAGCTACATTTCTTAACAAAAGACTCTCGGCTTAGTGTGCCAGAGCGCAGAATAATTGAATAATTTTTAAATGCTAACATGGATAACATGAAAACAGCCTAACCAGCTCTGCTAGGGGGGGGGGTAAAATGGTCAGAGTGGGGTGTTCTCTCATTATGTGTCTGGAAGTAGCTAGCCAACGTTAGCCAGTTAGCTTGGGTGCTTGACTGTAGTTGTGAGGTCAGAGCTTTCGGAACAACTCATTGGCCAGAGCGTCCAGTGTGCGTTCTGAACGTGAAACTACAAATAGAGCGATAGGGTGATTAATGTTCAGAGAGCTGTTCTCTCTCTCTTAGATGTCTGGAAGTAGCTAGCAAGTTAGTACAGAACGCTCAGATCAACCCTTAAAAGAGATGGGTGGGGCTAAGTCTTGAGAGGGTGTGAACAATGCTGAATGGCTGTAGACAAATAAGGGCTCTCCAATTGTAGTACCAAAACATTGAAAGACGGTTTCCTCAAAAGTGAGTTTACAAGTTGATCAAATAGTGTATAATAGAGCATACAAATATTCTGATGTGACTCATGTGGATTCTGTTAAAAATATTTGTTGGTCTGATGTGATTAATGAGGAGCATCCAGACGCTGCACTTGATGAATTTATGGAATTGTTGATTATTGATAAACATGAACCTGTTAAGAAACTGACTGTTAGAACTGTTAAGGCTACATGGGGCAAAAGGAGTGGCTAATAAGACTGTCTGTACATCTGACTGGCTGATTTACTGCAAACTGAGAAATTATGTGACTGAACTCAACAAAAAGAAGAAACTGTATTATGAAGCCAAGATCAATGATATAAAGAACGATGGGAAAAAAAATTAAGTACTTTTAATGAAATTATGGGCAGAAAGACAAATTCAACTCCATCTTTCAACAATCAGATGGCTTATTCATCACAAAACCATTTGATGTTGCAAATAATTTTAATGCTTACTTCATTGGCAAAGTGGGCAAACTTGAGCAGGAAATGCCAACAACGAACAGTAAGCCATCGTAGTCATGCATAAAAAAAAACTAATAATGAAAGAAAAGCATTGCAAGTTAGAATTTTGTAAAGTTGGTGTGGGAGAGGTGGACAAATGATTGTTATCGATCAATAATGACAAATCTCCTGGCATTGACACCTTAGAAGGAAAGCTACTGAGGATGGTAGCTGACTCTATAGCTACTCCTATCTGTCATATCTTTAATCTGAGCCGAGAGGAAAGTTTTTGTCCTCAGGCCTGGAGGGAAGCCAAAGTAATCCCGCTACCCAAGAGTGGTAAAGCAGCCTTTACTGGTTCTAACAGCAGACCTATCAGCTTGCTGCCAGCTCTTAGCAAACTGTTGAAAAAATGGTGTTCGACCAAATACAATGCTATTTCTCTAAACAAATGAACAGACTTTCAGCATGCTTATAGAGAAGGGCACTCAACATGTACAGCACCGACACAAATGACTGATGATTGGTTGAAATAAATTGATAATAATAAGATTGTGGGAGCTGTACTGTTAGATTTCAGTGCAGCCTGTAATATTATTGACCATAAATGGTTGTTGAGAAAACGTATGTTGGATTGAGAGATACCTAATAGAACAGAGGGTTTTATTCAATTTTAGCTTCTCTAATGTTAAACATGTAAAGTGTGGTGTACTGCAGGGCCGCTCTTTAGGCCCTGTGGTCTTTTCTATTTTTACCAATGACCTGCCACTGGCATTAAACAAAGCCTGTAATATTATTGACTTTAGCCAGTTGTTGAGAAAACGTAAAGTATGTGTTATGGCTTTTCATCTTGTTATTACAATGGTTGTCCCGTGCTCTGTTATTGTAACACTTTATGTGAAAATCTTTGTGGTGGGCAGATCACAGGCCAGAAAGGTATTTTCTAAAGAGGCTGCCAGTGTGTCTGGTGTTAAAACTGTACAGGCAAATAAGTCTGAGACAAAAGCAGCAAAAACTCTAGCTATTGTTGCACCACAGACTGTCCAGGAGTTGGCGGATGCTTTAGTCCAGGTCTGGGAGGAGATCCCTCAGGAGACCATCCGCCACCTCATCAGGAGCATGCCCAGGCGTTGTAGGGAGGTCATACAGGCACGTGGAGGCCACACACACTACTGAGCCTCATTTTTGACTTGTTTTAAGGACATTACATCAAAGTTGGATCAGCCTGTAGTGTGGTTTTCCACTTTTTTGGATTCCTTTGTTTGCATGTTGAACAAGTGGATTACTGAAATCAATAGCACCAACTAAAAATACTTTTTTGGGAAAAAAAAAAGGACTTCATCGAACAAAACGACCATTCATTGTGTAGCTGGGACCCTTTGGATCGCAAACAGAGGAAGATCTTCAAAAGGTAAGGGATTTATTTATTCGCTATTTGTGATTTTGTGAAGCCTGTGGTGGTTGAAAAATATGTTGTGGAGCGCCGTCCTCAGACAATCGCATGGTATGCTTTCGCCGTAAAGCTTTTTGAAATCTGACAATGCTGAATACTTATGTAAATGTGATGTCAGTTTTTTAGTTTTTATAAATCTGTAAAAATGTCTAAAAACCTGTTTTCACTTTTTGTCGATGAAATGCCCTGTATAAGAAATATTAATAATGAAATATTTTATTTAACAAC
The DNA here is from genome assembly GCF_034236695.1 of Oncorhynchus nerka. Taxonomy (NCBI): domain Eukaryota; kingdom Metazoa; phylum Chordata; class Actinopteri; order Salmoniformes; family Salmonidae; genus Oncorhynchus; species Oncorhynchus nerka. The sequence continues at coordinate 58,910,912 of NC_088396.1, forward strand.
AAAAAAGAAATAAGAAAACTCGCACTAAACCTCTTCCATATACACCTTCCTGATATTGAGTTTGCACCCCATTCTGCCCTCAGACCTTACAGATAAATTGTATGTGTGGGGTACAGAGTTAAGATAGTAATTTTAAAAAATCAAGGTAAACACTATTATTGAACATGGAATGAGTCCATGCAACTTATTATGTAATTTGTTAAGCACATTTTTACTCCTAAACGTATTTAGGCTTGCCATAACAAAGGGGTTGAATACTTATTGACTCAGCTTTTCATTTTTAATTAACTTGTAAAAAATGTCTAAAAATATAATTCCACTTTATAATTCTAGTGGTTTCTTTGAGCATTAGATGTTAATAAACGAGAGACAGTGGACAGACACACACCTACCTGTGTGTAACACCAGCTCTCTGCCACAGGTCCAGTAGACATGTCCCCTGGTGGAGGAGGGACATGTGACATGGCCAGCTTCCCCCTCAGCAGCAGCTTTAACACTTAACCTTTCCTACAGGGGAGCAGAGGAACGGTTAAGACTAATAAACAACCTCCTAAACCTAAACGTCAGACTGGGACTGGGCCATCAGCACTCCATTACCACATCAGATGACAAGTCACAACATTCTACTGAAACCAGGTTAGAGGTTAAGGAACAGGGTTTGAAGAGGGGAAGGGGAGAGAGAGATGGGGAAGAGGAGAGAGAGGGAAGGGGAGAGAGCGGGGAGAGAATGATAGAAAGAGAGGGGAAGGGGGAAAGGGGTGAGAGAGAGGGGGAAGGGAAGAGAGAGGGGAAGGGAGAGAGAGAGAGAGGGGAAGGGAGAGAGATTGAGAGAGGGAGGGAAGGGGAAAGTGTGAGAGGGAAGGGGAGAGATCGAGAGATGGGGGGAGGGGACATAGAAAGGAAAGGGGAGAGAGACCGACCGGGAGAGACCGAGACCGAGAGAGAGAGACACCGAGAGAGAGACACACAGAGAGACCGAGAGAAAGAGACAGACAGACTGAGATAGACAGACAGAGAGACAGAGAGACAGACAGACAGACAGACAGCGAGAGAGAGAGAGAGAGAGACAGCCAGACAGAGAGAGACAGAGAGAAGGGGAGCAAAATCCCAATCTACTTGAACGGAGCTCAAATCAACCATGAGGCATCGAAGCCAAACAGTTAAGAAATGATATAGATGGAAGGTGTAGAAACCAAAAAACTATTGGCCAAGAACAAATAGAATCCCTACGACAAAACTTCCTGGACAAAATATTTTCCTGCAATAGTGAAGGTGTAAACTTAGCAGTAAAATACATTTGTATTTCATATACCTTTGACTATTGGATGTTCTTATAGGCACTTTAGTATTGCCAGTGTAACAGTATAGCCTCCGTCCCTCTCCTCGCTCCTCCCTGGGCTCGAACCAGCAACACAACAATAACAACAGCCACCCTCGAAGCAGCGTTACCCATGCAGAGCAAGGGGAACAACCACTCCAAGTCTCAGAGCGAGTGACGTTTGAAACGCTATTAGCGCGTACCCCGCTAACTAGCTAGCCATTTCACATCGGTTAAACAAGCCTAATCTCGGGAGTTGATAGGCTTGAAGTCATAAACATAGACTTAGTTATAACATAATAACACACAGAAATACGAGCCTTAGGTCATTAATATGGTAGAATCCGGAAACTATCATCTCGAAAACAAGACGTTTATTCTTTCAGTGAAATACGGAACCGTTCCGTATTTTATCTAAGGGGTGGCTTCCATTAGTCTAAATATTCCTGTTACATTGCACAACCTTCAATGTTATGTCATAATTACGTACAATTCTGGCAAATTAGGCGGCCCAAACTGTTAAATATACACTGACTCTGCGTACAATGAACGCAAGAGAAGTGACACAATTTCACCTGGTTAATATTGCCTGCTAACCTGGATTTCTTTTAGCTAAATATGCAGGTTTAAAAATATATACTTGTGTGTATTGATTTTAAGAAAGGCATTGATGTTCATGGTTAGGTACACATTGGAGCAACGATACGCACCGCATCGATTATATGCAACGCAGGACACGCTAGATAAACTAGTAATATCATCAACCATGTGTAGTTAACTAGTGATTATGATTGATTGATTGATTGTTTTTTATAAGATAAGTTTAATGCTAGCTAGCAACTTACCTTGGCTTACTGCATTCGCGTAACAGGCAGTCTCCTCGTGGAGTGCAATGAGAGGCAGGTGGTTAGAGCGTTGGACTAGTTAACTGTAAGGTTGCAAGATTGAATCACCCGAGCTGACAAGGTGAAAATCTGTCGTTCTGCCCCTGAACGAGGCAGTTAACCCACCGTTCTTAGGCCGACATTGAAAATAAGAATGTGTTCTTAACTGACTTGCCTAGTTAAATAAAGGAGTAAAAAAATATATATATATATATCTGTGTTTAAAAATACTGATTTCCGATTGTTATGAAAACTTGAAATCGGAATGGGTCGAAATAGGTCGGTGGTCAAACGACCACCCCTCATCACTGTCAAACGCTCCCTAAAACACTTCAGCAAGCAGGGCTTTCTAATCGACCTGGCCCGGGTATCCTGGAAGGATATTGACCTAATTCCACAAGTAGAGGATGCCTGGTTATTCTTTTAAAGTGCTTTCCTCACCATCTTAAATAAGCATGCCCCATTCAAAAAAAATCTAACTAAGAACAGATATAGTCCTTGGTTCACTCCAGACTTGACTGCCCTTAAACCTCTTGCAACGAGCAATCCCGTATCTGGGAGCGTAATCATAGCCTCAAATGCATTAGCATAACGCAGCAGACATAAATACCCCTAGTAACTTTTCCTATTCATGAAAATCGCAAATGAAATGAAATAAATATATTCAAACATAAGCTTAGCCTTTTGTTAACAACACTGTCATCTCAGATTTTCAAAACATACGTTACAGCCAACGCTAGACAAGCATTTGTGTAAGTTTATCATGGCATAATGCTATGCTAGCTCTGCTGGCAGCAGGCAACATTTTCACGAAAATAAGAAAAGCAACCAAATTAAATAATTTACCTTTGAAGAACTTCAGATGCTTTCACTCAGGAGACTCCCAGTTAGATAGCAAATGTTCCTTTTTTCTTTTAAATATTATTTTTGTAGGCGAAATAGCTCCAGTTTGTTCATTATGCTTGGATGAGAAATCGACCGGAAAATGCTACCATTACAACACCGAAGTTTTTTCAAAATTAACTCCATAATATCGACAGAAACACGGCAAACGATGTTTAGGATCCATCCTCAAGGTGTTTTTAACATATATATTAGATAATATATCCGTCGAGGCAATTGGTTTCTCATAAGAAGCGATTGGAAAAATAGCTACCTCAGTATTTTACGCAAGATTTTCTGCGGGAGACACCATGTGACCACTTGCTAAATATGGTCCCTTACGGCTATTCTTCAATGGAAATGCGTAAAAATACGTCACAATGCTGTGGACACCTTGGGGAATACGTGGAAAACGCGCGATATGCAACTTTTCAGGGAAGTTAGGAACCGGAAAGCAAAGGCTAACTTTGTCAAACAGAAATTACTTCTCAGATAGAGTTCAGTGTGTCAAATCGGAGGGCCTGTTGCCTGTTGTCCGGACCTCTATGGAGGTGCCACAGGGTTCAATTCTCGGGCCGACTCTCTTTTCTGTATACATCAATAATGTCGCTCTTGCTGCTGTTGATTCTCTGATCCACCTCTACGCAGACGACACCATTCTGTATACTTCTGGCCCTTCTTTGAACACTGTGTTAACAAACCTCCAAATGAGCTTCAATGAGATACAACACTCCTTCCGTGGCCTCCGACTGCTCTTAAACGCAAGTAAAGCTAAATGCATGCTCTTCAACTGATCGCTACCAAGACCCGCACACCCGTCTAGCATCACTACTCTGGACAGTTCTGACTTAGAATATGTGGACAACTACAAATACCTAGGTGTCTGGTTAGACTGTAAACTCTCCTTCCAGACTCACAATAAGCATCTCCCATCCCAAATTCAATCTAGAATCGACATGCTATTTCGCAACAAAGCATCCTTCACTCATGCTGCCAAACATACCCTCGTAAAACTGACTATCCTACCGATCCTTGACTTCGGCGATGTCATTTACAAAATACCCTCCAACACTCTACTCAGCAAATTGGATGTAGTCTGTCACAGTGCCATCCGTTTTGTCACCAAAGCCCCATAAACTACCCACCACTGTGATCTGTATGCTCTCATTGGCTAGCTCTCGCTTCATATTCGTCGCCAAACCCACTGGCTCCAGGTCACCTACAAGTCCATGCTATGTAAAGCTCCGCCTTATCTCATTCACATATCATATCTTATTCACTGGTCACGATAACAACACCCACCCGTAGCACGCGCTCCAGCAGGTATATTTCACTGGTCATCCCCAAAGCCAACTCCTCGTTTGGCCGCCTTTCCTTCCAGTTCTCTGCTGCCATTGACTGGAACGCATTATGAGACTCCAGCTTCAGTGATTTTTACATCTCCCTCACTAACTTCAAGCATAGCTGTCAGAGCAGCTTACTGATCATTGAACCTGTACACAGACCATCTGTAAATAGCCTATCCAACTTCTTTTTTTTTGTTTTGCTCCTTCACATTTCAGTATCTCTACTTGCACATTCATCTTCTGCACATCTATCACTCCAGTGTTAATTGCTAAATTGTAATTATTTCACCACTACGGCGCCACTACGGTGCTTTTACACCTGCATTGTTTGCTGTTTGGGGTTTTAGGCTGGGTTTCTGTACAGCACCTTGAGATATCAGCTGATGTACGAAGGGCTATATAAATACATTTGATTTGATTTGATATTTATTGCTGTACCTCCCAAATCTTACTATATTTGCACACACTATATATAGATTTTCTATTGTGTTATAGTCTGTACATTTGTTTATGTGTAACTCTGTGTTGTATGTGTCGAACTGCTTTGCTTTATCTTGGCCAGGTCGCAGTTGTAAATGAGTACTTGTTCTCAACTGGTCTACCTGGTTAAATAAAGGTGAAATAAAATAAAATAAAAAGAGAGACCTAGACAACAACATAGCATGACAACACAGCATGGTAGCAACACAACATGGCAGCAGCACAACATGACAACACAACATGACAACACAACATGACAACACAACATGACAACACAACATGACAACACAACATGACAACAACACAACATGGCAGCAGCACAACATGACAACACAACATGACAACACAACATGACAACACAACATGGTAGCAACACAACAACACAACATGGTAGCAACACAACATGACAACACAACATGGTAGCAACACAACATGACAACACAACATGACAACACAACATGACAACACAACATGACAACACAACATGACAACACAACATGGTAGCAACACAACATGACAACACAACATGGTAGCAACACAACATGACAACACAACATGGTAGCAGCACAACATGACAACAACATGGTAGCAACACAACATGACAACACAACATGGTAGCAACACAACATGGCAGCAGCACAAAACATGGTACAAACATTATTGGGCCCAGACAACAGCACAAAGGGCAAGAAGGTAGAGACAACAATACATCACGCAAAACAGCCTCAACTGTCAGTAAGAGTGTCCATGATGGAGTCTTTGACTGAAGAGATTGAGATAAAATCGTCCAGTTTGAGTGTTTGTTGCAGTTCGTTCCAGTCACTAGCTGGAGCGAACTGAAAAGAGGTGCGACCCAGAGATGTGTGTGCTTTGGGGACCTTTAACAGAATGTGACTGGCAGAACGGGTGTTGTATGTGGAGGATGAGGGCTGCAGAAGATATCTCAGGTAGGGGGAGTGAGGCTTAAGAGGGTGTTATAAATAAGCATCAACCAATGGGTCTTGTGACGGGTATACAGAGATGACCAGTTTACAGAGGAGTATAGAGTGCAGTGATGTGTCCTGTAAGGAGTATTGGTGGCAAATCTGATGGCCGAACGGTAAAGAACATCTAGCCATTCGAGAGCATCCTTACCTTAATACCTACATTTCTATCAACATTCATCAGTGTTGCTGCTAATATGTATATTATTCCTTTTTTGTTTTATTTCACTCAATCCTGCTGCTCCCCCTATGGTCATTATTCCTCCTGCTGCTCCCCTATGGTCATTATTCCTCCTGCTGCTCCCCTATGGTCATTATTCCTCTTGCTGCTCCCCCTATGGTCATTATTCCTCCTGCTGCTCCCCTATGGTCATTATTCCTCTTGCTGCTCCCCCTATGGTCATTATTCCTCTTGCTGCTCCCCCTATGGTCATTATTCCTCCTGCTGCTCCCCTATGGTGATTATTCCTCTTGCTGCTCCCCCTATGGTTATTATTCCTCCTGCTGCTCCCCCTATGGTCATTATTCCTCCTGCTGCTCCCCTATGGTCATTATTCCTCCTGCTGCTCCCCTATGGTCATTATTCCTCCTGCTGCTCCCCTATGGTGATTATTTCTCCTGCTGCTCCCCCTATGGTCATTATTCCTCCTGCTGCTCCCCTATGGTGATTATTTCTCCTGCTGCTCCCCCTATGGTCATTATTCCTCCTGCTGCTCCCCTATGGTCATTATTTATCCTGCTGCTCCCCCTATGGTCATTATTCCTCCTGCTGCTCCCCTATGGTCATTATTTATCCTGCTGCTCCCCTATGGTCATTATTTATCCTGCTGCTCCCCTATGGTCATTATTCCCCCTGCTGCTCCCCTATGGTCATTATTCCTCCCGCTGCTCCCCTATGGTCATTATTCCTCCCGCTGCTCCCCTATGGTCATTATTCCTCCTGCTGCTCCCCCTATGGTCATTATTTATCCTGCTGCTCCCCCTATGGTCATTATTCCTCCTGCTGCTCCCCTATGGTCATTATTTATCCTGCTGCTCCCCTATGGTCATTATTTATCCTGCTGCTCCCCTATGGTCATTATTTATCCTGCTGCTCCCCTATGGTCATTATTCCCCCTGCTGCTCCCCTATGGTCATTATTCCTCCCGCTGCTCCCCTATGGTCATTATTCCTCCTGCTGCTCCCCCTATGGTCATTATTTATCCTGCTGCTCCCCCTATGGTCATTATTCCTCCTGCTGCTCCCCTATGGTCATTATTTATCCTGCTGCTCCCCCTATGGTCATTATTTCTCCTGCTGCTCCCCTATGGTCATTATTCCTCCTGCTGCTCCCCTATGGTCATTATTCCTCCTGCTGCTCCCCTATGGTCATTATTCCTCCTGCTGCTCCCCTATGGTCATTATTCCTCCTGCTGCTCCCCTATGGTCATTATTTATCCTGCCGCTCCCCCTATGGTCATTATTCCTCTTGCTGCTCCCCTATGGTCATTATTCCTCCTGCTGCTCCCCCTATGGTCATTATTCCTCCTGCTGCTCCCCTATGGTCATTATTCCTCCTGCTGCTCCCCTATGGTCATTATTCCTCCTGCTGCTCCCCTATGGTCATTAATCCTCCTGCTGCTCCCCTATGGTCATTATTCCTCCTGCTGCTCCCCCTATGGTCATTATTCCTCCTGCTGCTCCCCTATGGTCATTATTTATCCTGCTGCTCCCCCTATGGTCATTCCACCCCACAACATCAGTCTTTACTCTGCCTCTACCCCAATGGACATTTATTCATCACTACTACAGTTATGATGTACAGTTGAAGTCGGAAGTTTACATACACTGAGGTTGGAGTCATTAAAACTCGTTTTTCAACTAAGCCACACATTTGTTTACAATCTATAATGTTTGCAAGTCGGTTAGGACATCTACTTTGTGCATGACACAAGTCATTTTTCCAACAATTGTTTACAGACAGATTATTTCACTTGAATTCACTGTATCACAATTCCAGTTGGTCAGAAGTTTACATACACTAAGTTGACTGTGCCTTTAAACAGCTTGAAAATTCCAGAAAATTATGTCATGGCTTTAGAAGCTTCTGATAGGCTAATTGATATAATTTGAGTCAATTGGAGGTGTACCTGTGGATGCATTTCCTTGACATAGGAAAATCAAAAGAAATCAGCCAAGACCTCCGGAAAAAAATCGTAGACCTCCACAAGTCTGGTTCATCCTCGGGAGAAATTTCCAAACGTCTGAAGGTACCACATTCATCTGTACAAACAATAGTACACAAGTATAAACACCATAGGATCACACAGCCGTCATACCACTCAGTAAGGAGACTTCGTTCTGTCTCCTAAAGATGAACGTACTTTGGTGCAAAAAGTGAAGAACAACAGCAAAGGACCCTGTGAAGATGCTGGAGGAAACTGGTACAAAAGTATCTATATCCACAGTAAAACGAGTCCTATATCGATATAAACTGAAAGGCCACTCAGCAAGGAAGAAGCCACTGCTCCAAAACCGCCATAAAAAAGCCAGACTACGGTTTGCAACTGCACATGGGGACAAAGATCGTACTTTTTGTAGAAATGTCCACTGGTCTGATGAAACAAAAATAGAACTGTTTGGCCATAACGACCACATAACGTTGAGGAAAAGGTGGAGGCTTGCAAGCTGAAGAACACCATCCCAACCGTGAAGCACGGGGGTGGCAGCATCATGTTGTGGGGGTACTTTGCTGCTGGAGGGAGTTTGTTTTACCTTTATTTAACCAGGCAAGTCAGTTAAGAACAAATTCTTATTTTCAATGACGGCCTAGGAACAGTGGGTTATCTGCCTGTTCAGGGGCAGAACGACAGATTTGTACCTTGTCAGCTCGGGGGTTTGAACTTGCAACCTTCCGGTTACTCGTCCAACGCTCTAACCACTAGGCTACCCCTTATGGGGTGGCAGGGTAGTGGTGCACCTTACAAAATAGATGTTATCATGAGGAGGACAATTACATGGATATATTGAAGCAACATCAAGACATCAGTCAGGAAGTTAAAGCTTGGTCGCAAATGGGTCTTCCAAATGGACACTGACCCCAAGCAAAAATGGGGACACTGACCCCAAGCATACTTCTTCAAATGGACACTGACCCCAAGCATACTTCCAAATGGGTCTTCTTCAAATGGGTCTTCCAAATGGACAATGACCCCAAGCAAATAAATGGACTTGACCAAATGGGTCTTCCAAATGGACAATGACCCCAAGCATACTTCCAAATGGGTCTTCCAAATGGACACTGACCCCAAGCATACTTCCAAATGGGTCTTCCAAATGGACAATGACCCCAAGCATACTTCCAAATGGGTCTTCCAAATGGACACTGACCCCAAGCATACTTCCAAATGGGTCTTCCAAATGGACAATGACCCCAAGCATACTTCCAAATGGGTCTTCCAAATGGACACTGACCCCAAGCATACTTCCAAATGGGTCTTCCAAATGGACAATGACCCCAAGCATACTTCCAAATGGGTCTTCCAAATGGACAATGACCCCAAGCATACTTCCAAATGGGTCTTCCAAATGGACAATGACCCCAAGCATACTTCCAAATGGGTCTTCCAAATGGACACTGACCCCAAGCATACTTCCAAAGCTGTGATAAAATGGCTTAAGGACAACAAAGTCAAAGTATTGGAGTGGCTATCACAAAGCCCTGACCTCAATCCTATAGAAAATGTGTGAGTGTAACGGATGTGAAATGGCTAGCTAGTTAGCGGTGTTCGCGCTAAATAGCGTTTCAATCGGTGACGTCACTGATTGAAACGCTATTTAGCGCGCACCGCTAACTAAGCTAGCCGTTTCACATCCGTTACACTCACCCCCCTTTTGACCTCCTCCTTTTTCCGCAGCAACCAGTGATCCGGGTCAACAGCATCAATGTAACAGTATAATTTTAGACCGTCCCCTCGCCCATACCCGGGCGTGAACCAGGGACCCTCTGCACACATCAACAACTGACACCCACGAAGCATCGTCCACAAAAGCCGCGGCCCTTGCAGAGCAAGGGGAACTACTACTTCAAGGTCTCAAAGCAAGTGACGTCACCGATTGAAACGCTATTTAGCGCGCACCGCTAACTAAGCTAGCCGTTTCACATCCGTTACATGGGCATAACTGAAAAAGTGTGTGCGAGCAAGGAGGCCTACAAACCTGACTCAGTTACACCAGCTCTGTCAGGAGGAATGGGCCAAAATTCGCCCAACTTATTGTGGGAAGCTTGTGGAAGGCTACCCGAAACGTTTGACCCAAGTTAAACAATTTAAAGGCAATGCTACCAAATACTAATTGAGTGTATGTAAACTTCTGACCCACTGGGAATGTGATGAAAGAAATAAAAGCTGAAATAAATCATTCTCTCTACTATTATTCTGACATTTCACATTCTTAAAATAAAAGTGGTGATCCTAACTGACCTAAGACAGGGAATTTTTACTAGGATTATATGTCAGGAATTGTGAAAAACTGAGTTGAAATGTATTTGGCTGAGGTGTATGTAAACTTCCGACTTCAACTGTATATAGTGTTACAGTTGTTATGATTTATATAGTGTATTTATTCATCACTACTACAGGTGTTGTGTATTTTGTGTATTTATTCATCACTACTACAGGTGTTATGTATATAGTGCTATATCTATTTCTAAAATATCATTTTATTTCACTAGTCCTGCATCTTGGAGCTCGAAACCTAAGATTTTCACTGTACACTGCAATCACGCCTGCAACCATATACATGTAACTATTAAACACTCCATGTGAATCTGAAAACCTCCTTCAATTGTATGACCACATTAGAGACACATAGAGTGCACTCAACTACAGCCTCCTTGATGTTAATGGGGGTGTGTTCGGCCCTCCTTTCCTGTAGTCTACGATCAGCTCCTTTGTCTTGCTCACATTGAGGGAGAGGTTGCCGTCCTGGCACCACACTGCCAGGTCTTTGACATCCTCCCTATAGCCTGAGTTCAATTTCGAGTCTATTAGCAAAGGGTCTGAATACTAATGTAAATAACCTCCTTTTTATTTTATATACACATACACATTTTCAAACATTTATAAAAACCTGTTTTCACTTTGTCGTTATGGTGTAGTGTGTGTAGATTGATGAGGCAAAAAATGATTTGATCAATTTTAGAATAAGGTAACGTAACAAAATGTGGAAAAAGGGGAAGGGGTCTGAATACTTTCCGAATGCCCTGTATTTCCCACAAATAGCACAAACCCACAAAGAATTGAAAACAAGTCAAATATTGATCAACTATCATATCTGTTAGGTGAAATAGCAGTGTGCCATCACCGCAGCAAGATGTGTCCAGTTGCTATGAGAAAAGGCAACCATACTTCAACTATTCACACATTTTTACAACAATGTTGGAGACATTGCTACTCAGTGTCCCTCGGGCTATAAGGAAAGTGTACTGCCATCAATCAAAAATAAAAATGTTAAACGGGGCCAGGACTCAGGTGGAATCATCATTTGGCATAAGCAGGACTGGACTAAAACTTAACAAAAGGTACAATCTATTGTAACAATGATGTATACATATGTGCAGCTTATGCTCCTTCAGATTCATCATATTACGATGATCAGTTTGACGACAATCTCCTTACAGAAATCAATCCATTTCAGGCAGATGGTAAAGTGCTTCTTTGTGTTGATTTGAACCTGCAAGAACAGGTTCTGAGCCTGACTACACTGATGCGGGAGGTAACCACCACATATTTGAACACCCCTCCTTGTACAGTAGCCCTATTATAAATAAGAGAAACAGTCCTGACCAAATACTGAACAAAAACAGGAAGGAGTTAGTGCATCTCTATCGAGCCTTACGCCTGTACATGCTTAATGGTAGAATCAGAGGGGACTCTTTAGGTCAGTTTACTTACTGCTCAGATTATGCCACCACTGACATCGACCCCTCCTCCATTAGTGCATTCACTGTCCGACCACAGACACCATTGTCCGATCACAGTCAGATTGTGTTTCTGAAGAAATTAACCAGCAATACTCATTAAAAAAACAGCCCAATAAACTCTACATAAACCAATCGTACTGATGGGCTCCAAACAGTGCAAAGAGATTAATTCAAATTAAATGATGAACTCTATACAGTTCTTCAATAAGTCACAATACCAAAACAATAAAGAAGGTGTCAATTCGGCTACTCAAAACATAAATTGCATATTCCAAAAAGCAGCATCAAAAGCAAATTTGAGAAAACCAGAGAATGCATCAGTAAAAAAAAAAAGTAAAAAAAATCTGAAAAATGGTTTGATAACGAATGTAAAACAATTAGAAAACACCTAGACAAATGTCAAATGGAAAACATAAGCAGCAAAACAACCCAGAACTACGCTATGAATACTGTGAAACTCTGAAACAGTATAAACATACACTGAAATACATTAATTTGGAAAACGTATATTGATAATCTATACAAAAACATCCCACAAAAAGACTTACAACATAACCAATTAGAAATTCAAGAAATATTGAACATCCTTGAATCAGTCATTATAAACCAAAATCCATTAGATTACCCAATAACCCAACAGGAACTAAGTGAAAAGCTCAAATCTATAAAACCAAAGAAGGCTTGTGGTCTAGATAACATCAGAAATGAAATGCTGCACACCTGAGTTGCAAAATGCTGTGCTTAAATTGTTCAACAATGGTACTAACTTCTGGCTGCTTTACTGATGTCTGGAACCAGACATCTCCCCTATCCACAAAAGTGGAGACAAATCAGACCCAACAATTACAGGGGAATTTGTGTAAACAGCCACCTGGGAAAGGTTTTCTGAAGTATTTTGACTTCAAACGTTTCTTCAAGAAAGAAATGTAATAAGTAAATGTCAATTTGGCTTTCTCCCCAACCAAGGTGTGAGACAAGGCTGCAGTTTGAGTCCAAACCTTTTTAACATTTATATCAATGAATTAGCAGACATGTTGGACCAATTTCAGCCCCAGGACTGAACTATTTGAGGTAGAGAGGTAAAATACCTGCTATATGCTGAAGATTTGGTTCTTATATCACCAACCAAAGGTCCTTAACATTCAGCAATATTGCCATAACTGGGCCCTGGCAGAAAATTATTTTCCAGAAAACGTCAGAAACACAAATATAAATTCACCCTGAACAACACCATTATCGAACACACAAAGTCTGACCATATGTGCAGTGATTTAAAAAATAAATAAATGAACCTTTATTTAACCAGGCAAGTCAGTTAAGAAAACAATTCTTATTTACAATGACGGCCTACACCGGCCAAACCCGGACAACGCTGGGCCAATTGTGCACCACCCTATGGGACTCCCAATCACGACCGGTTGTGATACAGCCTGGATTGGAACCAGGGTGTCTGTAGTGACGCCTCTAGCACTGAGATGCAGTGCCTTAGACCGCTGCACCACTCTGGAGCCCAGTCAATGCACTGAAGAAAAAGCCTGCAGAGCATTGTATGAAATTATTAAAAATCAACTAACCATTTGGATCAAAATATTTGAGAGTGTAATCCTACCTCACTACCTCAAAGGAAGTGATGTTTGGGGGCCACTCAATAAACTGGACTTTAAAATGTGGGACGAACATCCAATTGAAGCCCTCCCTACATGCAGAATTCTGTTGGAAAATTCTAAAGAAGTCCAAAGAAATACACCAACTAATGCGTGTAGGGCAGAATTGGGACCCTTTCCAGTGGTAATGAAAATGCAGAAAAATATTGGAAAGATGAAACAAAATCCCAAAGCCGACTAAATTGCTATTTGGCACTAAACAGAGAATATGAATTGGCTGATTCCCCTCACCTCAGGCACCCCAATAGCAGGACTATCCTCCCCCCTGCCTGCCTACAACCACCAGAGCCAAGACCACACTACCATCAACCTGCTGAGAGACAGGCTGGCTCTGTTAGAGGTATGGGTTACTGAGCTGAAGGAGCAGCCCCCCAGCTACACCACCTCCAGACTGCTGAGAGACAGACTGGCTCTGTTAGAGGTATGGGTTACTGAGCTGAAGGAGCAGCCCCACCCCCAGCTACACCACCTCCAGACTGCTGAGAGACAGACTGGCTCTGTTAGAGGTATGGGTTACTGAGCTGAAGGAGCAGCCCCCCAGCTACACCACCACCAGACTGCTGAGAGACAGACTGGCTCTGTTAGAGGTATGGGTTACTGAGCTGAAGGAGCAGCCCCCTCCCCCCCAGCTACACCACCTCCAGACTACTGAGAGACAGGCTGGCTCTGTTAGAGGTATGGGTTACTGAGCTGAAGGAGCAGCCCCCCAGCTACACCACCTCCAGACTGCTGAGAGACAGACTGGCTCTGTTAGAGGTATGGGTTACTGAGCTGAAGGAGCAGCCCCCCCCCAGCTACACCACCTCCAGACTGCTGAGAGACAGACTGGCTCTGTTAGAGGTATGGGTTACTGAGCTGAAGGAGCAGCCCCACCCCCAGCTACACCACCTCCAGACTGCTGAGAGACAGGCTGGCTCTGTTAGAGGTATGGGTTACTGAGCTGAAGGAGCAGCCCCCCAGCTACACCACCTCCAGACTGCTGAGAGACAAGCTGGCTCTGTTAGAGGTATGGGTTACTGAGCTGAAGGAGCAGCCCCCCAGCTACACCACCTCCAGACTGCTGAGAGACAGACTGGCTCTGTTAGAGGTATGGGTTACTGAGCTGAAGGAGCAGCCCCCCAGCTACACCACCTCCAGACTGCTGAGAGACAAGCTGGCTCTGTTAGAGGTATGGGTTACTGAGCTGAAGGAGCAGCCCCCCAGCTACACCACCTCCAGACTGCTGAGAGACAAGCTAGCTCTGTTAGAGGTATGGGTTACTGAGCTGAAGAAGCAGCCCCCTCCCCCCCAGCTACACCACCTCCAGACTACTGAGAGACAGGCTGGCTCTGTTAGAGGTATGGGTTACTGAGCTGAAGGAGCAGCCCCCCAGCTACACCACCTCCAGACTGCTGAGAGACAGGCTGGCTCTGTTAGAGGTATGGGTTACTGAGCTGAAGGAGCAGCCCCCCCCCCCCCCAGCTACACCACCTCCAGACTGCTGAGAGACAAGCTGGCTCTGTTAGAGGTATGGGTTACTGAGCTGAAGGAGCAGCCCCCCAGCTACACCACCTCCAGACTGCTGAGAGACAGACTGGCTCTGTTAGAGGTATGGGTTACTGAGCTGAAGGAGCAGCCCCCCAGCTACACCACCTCCAGACTGCTGAGAGACAAGCTAGCTCTGTTAGAGGTATGGGTTACTGAGCTGAAGGAGCAGCCCCCAGCTACACCACCTCCAGACTGCTGAGAGACAAGCTAGCTCTGTTAGAGGTATGGGTTACTGAGCTGAAGGAGCAGCCCCTCCCCCCAGCAACACCACCTCCAGACTACTGAGAGACAGGCTGGCTCTGTTAGAGGTATGGGGTACTGAGCTGAAGGAGCAGCCCCCCAGCTACACCACCTCCAGACTGCTGAGAGACAGACTGGCTCTGTTAGAGGTATGGGTTACTGAGCTGAAGGAGCAGCCCCCCAGCTACACCACCTCCAGACTGCTGAGAGACAGACTGGCTCTGTTAGAGGTATGGGTTACTGAGCTGAAGGAGCAGCCACCCCCCCAGCTACACCACCTCCAGACTGCTGAGAGACAGACTGGCTCTGTTAGAGGTATGGGTTACTGAGCTGAAGGAGCAGCCCCCCAGCTACACCACCTCCAGACTGCTGAGAGACAAGCTGGCTCTGTTAGAGGTATGGGTTACTGAGCTGAAGGAGCAGCCCCCCCAGCTACACCACCTCCAGACTGCTGAGAGACAAGCTGGCTCTGTTAGAGGTATGGGTTACTGAGCTGAAGGTGCAGCCCCCCAGCTACACCACCTCCAGACTGCTGAGAGACAGACTGGCTCTGTTAGAGGTATGGGTTACTGAGCTGAAGGAGCAGCCCCCCAGCTACACCACCTCCAGACTGCTGAGAGACAAGCTAGCTCTGTTAGAGGTATGGGTTACTGAGCTGAAGGAGCAGCCCCCCCCCCAGCTACACCACCTCCAGACTGCTGAGAGACAAGCTAGCTCTGTTAGAGGTATGGGTTACTGAGCTGAAGGAGCAGCCCCCAGCTACACCACCTCCAGACTGCTGAGAGACAAGCTAGCTCTGTTAGAGGTATGGGTTACTGAGCTGAAGGAGCAGCCCCCCAGCTACACCACCTCCAGACTGCTGAGAGACAAGCTGGCTCTGTTAGAGGTATGGGTTACTGAGCTGAAGGAGCAGCCCCCCAGCTACACCACCTCCAGACTGCTGAGAGACAGACTGGCTCTGTTAGAGGTATGGGTTACTGAGCTGAAGGAGCAGCCCCCAGCTACACCACCTCCAGACTGCTGAGAGACAGACTGGCTCTGTTAGAGGTATGGGTTACTGAGCTGAAGGAGCAGCCCCCCAGCTACACCACCTCCAGACTGCTGAGAGACAGACTGGCTCTGTTAGAGGTATGGGTTACTGAGCTGAAGGAGCAGCCCCCCAGCTACACCACCTCCAGACTGCTGAGAGACAGGCTGGCTCTGTTAGAGGTATGGGTTACTGAGCTGAAGGAGCAGCCCCCCAGCTACACCACCTCCAGACTGCTGAGAGACAAGCTGGCTCTGTTAGAGGTATGGGTTACTGAGCTGAAGGAGCAGCACCCCAGCTACACCACCTCCAGACTGCTGAGAGACAGACTGGCTCTGTTAGAGGTATGGGTTACTGAGCTGAAGGAGCAGCCCCCCAGCTACACCACCTCCAGACTGCTGAGAGACAAGCTAGCTCTGTTAGAGGTATGGGTTACTGAGCTGAAGGAGCAGCCCCCTCCCCCCCAGCTACACCACCTCCAGACTACTGAGAGACAGGCTGGCTCTGTTAGAGGTATGGGTTACTGAGCTGAAGGAGCAGCCCCCCAGCTACACCACCTCCAGACTGCTGAGAGACAAGCTAGCTCTGTTAGAGGTATGGGTTACTGAGCTGAAGGAGCAGCCCCCCCCCCCAGCTACACCACCTCCAGACTGCTGAGAGACAAGCTAGCTCTGTTAGAGGTATGGGTTACTGAACTGAAGGAGCAGCCCCCCAGCTACACCACCTCCAGACTGCTGAGAGACAAGCTAGCTCTGTTAGAGGTATGGGTTACTGAGCTGAAGGAGCAGCCCCCCCCAGCTACACCACCTCCAGACTGCTGAGAGACAGACTGGCTCTGTTAGAGGTATGGGTTACTGAGCTGAAGGAGCAGCCCCCAGCTACACCACCTCCAGACTGCTGAGAGACAGACTGGCTCTGTTAGAGGTATGGGTTACTGAGCTGAAGGAGCAGCCCCCCAGCTACACCACCTCCAGACTGCTGAGAGACAGACTGGCTCTGTTAGAGGTATGGGTTACTGAGCTGAAGGAGCAGCCCCCAGCTACACCACCTCCAGACTGCTGAGAGACAGACTGGCTCTGTTAGAGGTATGGGTTACTGAGCTGAAGGAGCAGCCCCCCAGCTACACCACCTCCAGACTGCTGAGAGACAGGCTGGCTCTGTTAGAGGTATGGGTTACTGAGCTGAAGGAGCAGCCCCCCAGCTACACCACCTCCAGACTGCTGAGAGACAAGCTGGCTCTGTTAGAGGTATGGGTTACTGAGCTGAAGGAGCAGCCCCCCAGCTACACCACCTCCAGACTGCTGAGAGACAGACTGGCTCTGTTAGAGGTATGGGTTACTGAGCTGAAGGAGCAGCCCCCAGCTACACCACCTCCAGACTGCTGAGAGACAAGCTAGCTCTGTTAGAGGTATGGGTTACTGAGCTGAAGGAGCAGCCCCTCCCCCAGCTACACCACCTCCAGACTACTGAGAGACAGGCTGGCTCTGTTAGAGGTATGGGTTACTGAGCTGAAGGAGCAGCCCCCCAACTACACCACCTCCAGACTGCTGAGACACAGGCTGGCTCTGTTAGAGGTATGGGTTACTGAGCTGAAGGAGCAGCCCCCCAGCTACACCACCTCCAGACTGCTGAGAGACAAGCTGGCTCTGTTAGAGGTATGGGTTACTGAGCTGAAGGAGCAGCCCCCCAGCTACACCACCTCCAGACTGCTGAGAGACAAGCTGGCTCTGTTAGAGGTATGGGTTACTGAGCTGAAGGAGCAGCCCCCCAGCTACACCACCTCCAGACTGCTGAGAGACAGACTGGCTCTGTTAGAGGTATGGGTTACTGAGCTGAAGGAGCAGCCCCCCAGCTACACCACCTCCAGACTGCTGAGACACAGGCTGGCTCTGTTAGAGGTATGGGTTACTGAGCTGAAGGAGCAGCCCCCCAGCTACACCACCTCCAGACTGCTAAGAGACAAGCTGGCTCTGTTAGAGGTATGGGTTACTGAGCTGAAGGAGCAGCCCCCCAGCTACACCACCTCCAGACTGCTGAGAGACAAGCTGGCTCTGTTAGAGGTATGGGTTACTGAGCTGAAGGAGCAGCCCCCCAGCTACACCACCTCCAGACTGCTGAGAGACAGACTGGCTCTGTTAGAGGTATGGGTTACTGAGCTGAAGGAGCAGCCCCCCAGCTACACCACCTCCAGACTGCTGAGAGACAAGCTAGCTCTGTTAGAGGTATGGGTTACTGAGCTGAAGGAGCAGCCCCTCCCCCAGCTACACCACCTCCAGACTACTGAGAGACAGGCTGGCTCTGTTAGAGGTATGGGTTACTGAGCTGAAGGAGCAGCCCCCAGCTACACCACCTCCAGACTGCTGAGACACAGGCTGGCTCTGTTAGAGGTATGGGTTACTGAGCTGAAGGAGCAGCCCCCCAGCTACACCACCTCCAGACTGCTGAGAGACAAGCTGGCTCTGTTAGAGGTATGGGTTACTGAGCTGAAGGAGCAGCCCCCCAGCTACACCACCTCCAGACTGCTGAGAGACAGACTGGCTCTGTTAGAGGTATGGGTTACTGAGCTGAAGGAGCAGCCCCCAGCTACACCACCTCCAGACTGCTGAGAGACAAGCTAGCTCTGTTAGAGGTATGGGTTACTGAGCTGAAGGAGCAGCCCCCCAGCTACACCACCTCCAGACTGCTGAGAGACAAGCTAGCTCTGTTAGAGGTATGGGTTACTGAGCTGAAGGAGCAGCCCCCCAGCTACACCACCTCCAGACTGCTGAGAGACAAGCTAGCTCTGTTAGAGGTATGGGTTACTGAGCTGAAGGAGCAGCCCCCAGCTACACCACCTCCAGACTGCTGAGAGACAGACTGGCTCTGTTAGAGGTATGGGTTACTGAGCTGAAGGAGCAGCCCCCAGCTACACCACCTCCAGACTGCTGAGAGACAAGCTAGCTCTGTTAGAGGTATGGGTTACTGAGCTGAAGGAGCAGCCCCTCCCCCAGCTACACCACCTCCAGACTACTGAGAGACAGGCTGGCTCTGTTAGAGGTATGGGTTACTGAGCTGAAGGAGCAGCCCCCCAGCTACACCACCTCCAGACTGCTGAGACACAGGCTGGCTCTGTTAGAGGTATGGGTTACTGAGCTGAAGGAGCAGCCCCCCAGCTACACCACCTCCAGACTGCTGAGAGACAAGCTGGCTCTGTTAGAGGTATGGGTTACTGAGCTGAAGGAGCAGCCCCCCAGCTACACCACCTCCAGACTGCTTAGAGACAAGCTGGCTCTGTTAGAGGTATGGGTTACTGAGCTGAAGGAGCAGCCCCCCAGCTACACCACCTCCAGACTGCTGAGAGACAGACTGGCTCTGTTAGAGGTATGGGTTACTGAGCTGAAGGAGCAGCCCCCCAGCTACACCACCTCCAGACTGCTGAGACACAGGCTGGCTCTGTTAGAGGTATGGGTTACTGAGCTGAAGGAGCAGCCCCCCAGCTACACCACCTCCAGACTGCTAAGAGACAAGCTGGCTCTGTTAGAGGTATGGGTTACTGAGCTGAAGGAGCAGCCCCCCAGCTACACCACCTCCAGACTGCTGAGAGACAAGCTGGCTCTGTTAGAGGTATGGGTTACTGAGCTGAAGGAGCAGCCCCCCAGCTACACCACCTCCAGACTGCTGAGAGACAGACTGGCTCTGTTAGAGGTATGGGTTACTGAGCTGAAGGAGCAGCCCCCCAGCTACACCACCTCCAGACTGCTGAGAGACAAGCTAGCTCTGTTAGAGGTATGGGTTACTGAGCTGAAGGAGCAGCCCCCTCCCCCCCAGCTACACCACCTCCAGACTACTGAGAGACAGGCTGGCTCTGTTAGAGGTATGGGTTACTGAGCTGAAGGAGCAGCCCCCCAGCTACACCACCTCCAGACTGCTGAGACACAGGCTGGCTCTGTTAGAGGTATGGGTTACTGAGCTGAAGGAGCAGCCCCCCAGCTACACCACCTCCAGACTGCTGAGAGACAAGCTGGCTCTGTTAGAGGTATGGGTTACTGAGCTGAAGGAGCAGCCCCCCAGCTACACCACCTCCAGACTGCTGAGAGACAGACTGGCTCTGTTAGAGGTATGGGTTACTGAGCTGAAGGAGCAGCCCCCCAGCTACACCACCTCCAGACTGCTGAGAGACAAGCTAGCTCTGTTAGAGGTATGGGTTACTGAGCTGAAGGAGCAGCCCCCCAGCTACACCACCTCCAGACTGCTGAGAGACAAGCTAGCTCTGTTAGAGGTATGGGTTACTGAGCTGAAGGAGCAGCCCCCTCCCCCCCAGCAACACCACCTCCAGACTACTGAGAGACAGGCTGGCTCTGTTAGAGGTATGGGTTACTGAGCTGAAGGAGCAGCCCCCCAGCTACACCACCTCCAGACTGCTGAGAGACAAGCTAGCTCTGTTAGAGGTATGGGTTACTGAGCTGAAGGAGCAGCCCCCCAGCTACACCTCCTCCAGACTGCTGAGAGACAGACTGGCTCTGTTAGAGGTATGGGTTACTGAGCTGAAGGAGCAGCCCCCCCCCAGCTACACCACCTCCAGACTGCTGAGAGACAGACTGGCTCTGTTAGAGGTATGGGTTACTGAGCTGAAGGAGCAGCCCCCCAGCTACACCACCTCCAGACTGCTGAGAGACAAGCTAGCTCTGTTAGAGGTATGGGTTACTGAGCTGAAGGAGCAGCCCCCCAGCTACACCACCTCCAGACTGCTGAGAGACAAGCTAGCTCTGTTAGAGGTATGGGTTACTGAGCTGAAGGAGCAGCCCCCCCCAGCTACACCACCTCCAGACTGCTGAGAGACAAGCTAGCTCTGTTAGAGGTATGGGTTACTGAGCTGAAGGAGCAGCCCCCTCCCCCCCAGCAACACCACCTCCAGACTACTGAGAGACAGGCTGGCTCTGTTAGAGGTATGGGTTACTGAGCTGAAGGAGCAGCCCCCCAGCTACACCACCTCCAGACTGCTGAGAGACAAGCTAGCTCTGTTAGAGGTATGGGTTACTGAGCTGAAGGAGCAGCCCCCCCAGCTACACCACCTCCAGACTGCTGAGAGACAGACTGGCTCTGTTAGAGGTATGGGTTACTGAGCTGAAGGAGCAGCCCCCCAGCTACACCACCTCCAGACTGCTGAGAGACAGACTGGCTCTGTTAGAGGTATGGGTTACTGAGCTGAAGGAGCAGCCACCCCCCCAGCTACACCACCTCCAGACTGCTGAGAGACAGACTGGCTCTGTTAGAGGTATGGGTTACTGAGCTGAAGGAGCAGCCCCCCAGCTACACCACCTCCAGACTGCTGAGAGACAAGCTGGCTCTGTTAGAGGTATGGGTTACTGAGCTGAAGGAGCAGCCCCCCAGCTACACCACCTCCAGACTGCTGAGAGACAGACTGGCTCTGTTAGAGGTATGGGTTACTGAGCTGAAGGAGCAGCCCCCCAGCTACACCACCTCCAGACTGCTGAGAGACAAGCTAGCTCTGTTAGAGGTATGGGTTACTGAGCTGAAGGAGCAGCCCCCTCCCCCCCAGCTACACCACCTCCAGACTGCTGAGAGACAAGCTAGCTCTGTTAGAGGTATGGGTTACTGAGCTGAAGGAGCAGCCCCCCAGCTACACCACCTCCAGACTGCTGAGAGACAAGCTAGCTCTGTTAGAGGTATGGGTTACTGAGCTGAAGGAGCAGCCCCCCAGCTACACCACCTCCAGACTGCTGAGAGACAGACTGGCTCTGTTAGAGGTATGGGTTACTGAGCTGAAGGAGCAGCCCCCAGCTACACCACCTCCAGACTGCTGAGAGACAGACTGGCTCTGTTAGAGGTATGGGTTACTGAGCTGAAGGAGCAGCCCCCCCCAGCTACACCACCTCCAGACTGCTGAGAGACAGGCTGGCTCTGTTAGAGGTATGGGTTACTGAGCTGAAGGAGCAGCCCCAGCTACACCACCTCCAGACTGCTGAGAGACAAGCTGGCTCTGTTAGAGGTATGGGTTACTGAGCTGAAGGAGCAGCCCCCCAGCTACACCACCTCCAGACTGCTGAGAGACAGACTGGCTCTGTTAGAGGTATGGGTTACTGAGCTGAAGGAGCAGCCCCCCAGCTACACCACCTCCAGACTGCTGAGAGACAAGCTAGCTCTGTTAGAGGTATGGGTTACTGAGCTGAAGGAGCAGCCCCCTCCCCCCCAGCTACACCACCTCCAGACTACTGAGAGACAGGCTGGCTCTGTTAGAGGTATGGGTTACTGAGCTGAAGGAGCAGCCCCTCAGCTACACCACCTCCAGACTGCTGAGACACAGGCTGGCTCTGTTAGAGGTATGGGTTACTGAGCTGAAGGAGCAGCCCCCCAGCTACACCACCTCCAGACTGCTGAGAGACAAGCTGGCTCTGTTAGAGGTATGGGTTACTGAGCTGAAGGAGCAGCCCCCCAGCTACACCACCTCCAGACTGCTGAGAGACAGACTGGCTCTGTTAGAGGTATGGGTTACTGAGCTGAAGGAGCAGCCCCCCAGCTACACCACCTCCAGACTGCTGAGAGACAAGCTGGCTCTGTTAGAGGTATGGGTTACTGAGCTGAAGGAGTAGCCCCCCAGCTACACCACCTCCAGACTGCTGAGAGACAGACTGGCTCTGTTAGAGGTATGGGTTACTGAGCTGAAGGAGCAGCCCCCCAGCTACACCACCTCCAGACTGCTGAGAGACAAGCTAGCTCTGTTAGAGGTATGGGTTACTGAGCTGAAGGAGCAGCCCCCTCCCCCCCAGCTACACCACCTCCAGACTACTGAGAGACAGGCTGGCTCTGTTAGAGGTATGGGTTACTGAGCTGAAGGAGCAGCCCCCCAGCTACACCACCTCCAGACTGCTGAGACACAGGCTGGCTCTGTTAGAGGTATGGGTTACTGAGCTGAAGGAGCAGCCCCCCAGCTACACCACCTCCAGACTGCTGAGAGACAAGCTGGCTCTGTTAGAGGTATGGGTTACTGAGCTGAAGGAGCAGCCCCCCAGCTACACCACCTCCAGACTGCTGAGAGACAGACTGGCTCTGTTAGAGGTATGGGTTACTGAGCTGAAGGAGCAGCCCCCCAGCTACACCACCTCCAGACTGCTGAGAGACAAGCTAGCTCTGTTAGAGGTATGGGTTACTGAGCTGAAGGAGCAGCCCCCCCCCAGCTACACCACCTCCAGACTGCTGAGAGACAGACTGGCTCTGTTAGAGGTATGGGTTACTGAGCTGAAGGAGCAGCCCCCCAGCTACACCACCTCCAGACTGCTGAGAGACAGACTGGCTCTGTTAGAGGTATGGGTTACTGAGCTGAAGGAGCAGCCCCCCAGCTACACCACCTCCAGACTGCTGAGAGACAGACTGGCTCTGTTAGAGGTATGGGTTACTGAGCTGAAGGAGCAGCCCCCCAGCTACACCACCTCCAGACTGCTGAGAGACAGGCTGGCTCTGTTAGAGGTATGGGTTACTGAGCTGAAGGAGCAGCCCCCAGCTACACCACCTCCAGACTGCTGAGAGACAAGCTAGCTCTGTTAGAGGTATGGGTTACTGAGCTGAAGGAGCAGCCCCCTCCCCCCCAGCTACACCACCTCCAGACTACTGAGAGACAGGCTGGCTCTGTTAGAGGTATGGGTTACTGAGCTGAAGGAGCAGCCCCCCAGCTACACCACCTCCAGACTGCTGAGACACAGGCTGGCTCTGTTAGAGGTATGGGTTACTGAGCTGAAGGAGCAGCCCCCCAGCTACACCACCTCCAGACTGCTGAGAGACAGACTGGCTCTGTTAGAGGTATGGGTTACTGAGCTGAAGGAGCAGCCCCCCAGCTACACCACCTCCAGACTGCTGAGAGATAAGCTAGCTCTGTTAGAGGTATGGGTTACTGAGCTGAAGGAGCAGCCCCCCCCCCAGCTACACCACCTCCAGACTGCTGAGAGACAGACTGGCTCTGTTAGAGGTATGGGTTACTGAGCTGAAGGAGCAGCCCCCAGCTACACCACCTCCAGACTGCTGAGAGACAGGCTGGCTCTGTTAGAGGTATGGGTTACTGAGCTGAAGGAGCAGCCCCCCAGCTACACCACCTCCAGACTGCTGGGAGACAGACTGGCTCTGTTAGAGGTATGGGTTACTGAGCTGAAGGAGCAGCCCCCCAGCTACACCACCTCCAGACTGCTGAGAGACAGACTGGCTCTGTTAGAGGTATGGGTTACTGAGCTGAAGGAGCAGCCCCCCAGCTACACCACCTCCAGACTGCTGAGAGACAGGCTGGCTCTGTTAGAGGTATGGGTTACTGAGCTGAAGGAGCAGCCCCCAGCTACACCACCTCCAGACTGCTGAGAGACAAGCTAGCTCTGTTAGAGGTATGGGTTACTGAGCTGAAGGAGCAGCCCCCTCCCCCCCAGCTACACCACCTCCAGACTACTGAGAGACAGGCTGGCTCTGTTAGAGGTATGGGTTACTGAGCTGAAGGAGCAGCCCCCCAGCTACACCACCTCCAGACTGCTGAGACACAGGCTGGCTCTGTTAGAGGTATGGGTTACTGAGCTGAAGGAGCAGCCCCCCAGCTACACCACCTCCAGACTGCTGAGAGACAAGCTGGCTCTGTTAGAGGTATGGGTTACTGAGCTGAATGAGCAGCCCCCCAGCTACACCACCTCCAGACTGCTGAGAGACAGACTGGCTCTGTTAGAGATATGGGTTACTGAGCTGAAGGAGCAGCCCCCCAGCTACACCACCTCCAGACTGCTGAGAGACAAGCTGGCTCTGTTAGAGGTATGGGTTACTGAGCTGAAGGAGCAGCCCCCCAGCTACACCACCTCCAGACTGCTGAGAGACAGACTGGCTCTGAGGTATGGGTTACTGAGCTGAAGGAGCAGCCCCCCAGCTACACCACCTCCAGACTGCTGAGAGACAAGCTAGCTCTGTTAGAGGTATGGGTTACTGAGCTGAAGGAGCAGCCCCTCCCCCAGCTACACCACCTCCAGACTACTGAGAGACAGGCTGGCTCTGTTAGAGGTATGGGTTACTGAGCTGAAGGAGCAGCCCCCCAGCTACACCACCTCCAGACTGCTGAGACACAGGCTGGCTCTGTTAGAGGTATGGGTTACTGAGCTGAAGGAGCAGCCCCCCAGCTACACCACCTCCAGACTGCTGAGAGACAAGCTGGCTCTGTTAGAGGTATGGGTTACTGAGCTGAAGGAGCAGCCCCCCAGCTACACCACCTCCAGACTGCTGAGAGACAGACTGGCTCTGTTAGAGATATGGGTTACTGAGCTGAAGGAGCAGCCCCCCAGCTACACCACCTCCAGACTGCTGAGAGACAAGCTGGCTCTGTTAGAGGTATGGGTTACTGAGCTGAAGGAGCAGCCCCCCAGCTACACCACCTCCAGACTGCTGAGAGACAGACTGGCTCTGAGGTATGGGTTACTGAGCTGAAGGAGCAGCCCCCCAGCTACACCACCTCCAGACTGCTGAGAGACAAGCTAGCTCTGTTAGAGGTATGGGTTACTGAGCTGAAGGAGCAGCCCCCTCCCCCCCAGCTACACCACCTCCAGACTACTGAGAGACAGGCTGGCTCTGTTAGAGGTATGGGTTACTGAGCTGAAGGAGCAGCCCCCCAGCTACACCACCTCCAGACTGCTGAGACACAGGCTGGCTCTGTTAGAGGTATGGGTTACTGAGCTGAAGGAGCAGCCCCCCAGCTACACCACCTCCAGACTGCTGAGAGACAAGCTGGCTCTGTTAGAGGTATGGGTTACTGAGCTGAAGGAGCAGCCCCCAGCTACACCACCTCCAGACTGCTGAGAGACAGACTGGCTCTGTTAGAGGTATGGGTTACTGAGCTGAAGGAGCAGCCCCCCAGCTACACCACCTCCAGACTGCTGAGAGACAAGCTAGCTCTGTTAGAGGTATGGGTTACTGAGCTGAAGGAGCAGCCCCCCAGCTACACCACCTCCAGACTGCTGAGAGACAGACTGGCTCTGTTAGAGGTATGGGTTACTGAGCTGAAGGAGCAGCCCCCCCCAGCTACACCACCTCCAGACTGCTGAGAGACAGACTGGCTCTGTTAGAGGTATGGGTTACTGAGCTGAAGGAGCAGCCCCCAGCTACACCACCTCCAGACTGCTGAGAGACAGGCTGGCTCTGTTAGAGGTATGGGTTACTGAGCTGAAGGAGCAGCCCCCAGCTACACCACCTCCAGACTGCTGAGAGACAGACTGGCTCTGTTAGAGGTATGGGTTACTGAGCTGAAGGAGCAGCCCCCCAGCTACACCACCTCCAGACTGCTGAGAGACAGACTGGCTCTGTTAGAGGTATGGGTTACTGAGCTGAAGGAGCAGCCCCCCAGCTACACCACCTCCAGACTGCTGAGAGACAGGCTGGCTCTGTTAGAGGTATGGGTTACTGAGCTGAAGGAGCAGCCCCCCAGCTACACCACCTCCAAACTGCTGAGAGACAGACTGGCTCTGTTAGAGGTATGGGTTAATGAGCTGAAGGAGCAGCCCCCCAGCTACACCACCTCCAGACTGCTGAGAGACAAGCTGGCTCTGTTAGAGGTATGGGTTACTGAGCTGAAGGAGCAGCCCCCCCCCAGCTACACCACCTCCAAACTGCTGAGAGACAGACTGGCTCTGTTAGAGGTATGGGTTAATGAGCTGAAGGAGCAGCCCCCCAGCTACACCACCTCCAGACTGCTGAGAGACAAGCTGGCTCTGTTAGAGGTATGGGTTACTGAGCTGAAGGAGAAGCCCCCCAGCTACACCACCACCACACTGCTGAGAGACAGGCTGGCTCTGTTAGAGATATGGGTTACTGAGCTGAAGGAGCAGCCCCCCCCCCCCCAGCTACACCACCTCCAGACTGCTGAGAGACAGACTGGCTCTGTTAGAGGTATGGGTTACTGAGCTGAAGGAGCAGCCCCCAGCTACACCACCTCCAGACTGCTGAGAGACAGGCTGGCTCTGTTAGAGGTATGGGTTACTGAGCTGAAGGAGCAGCCCCCTCCCCCCCAGCTACACCACCTCCAGACTACTGAGAGACAGACTGGCTCTGTTAGTGGTATGGGTTACTGAGCTGAAGGAGCAGCCCCCCAGCTACACCACCTCCAGACTGCTGAGAGACAGGCTGGCTCTGTTAGAGATATGGGTTACTGAGCTGAAGGAGCAGCCCCCCCCCCCCCAGCTACACCACCTCCAGACTGCTGAGAGACAGACTGGCTCTGTTAGAGGTATGGGTTACTGAGCTGAAGGAGCAGCCCCCAGCTACACCACCTCCAGACTGCTGAGAGACAGGCTGGCTCTGTTAGAGGTATGGGTTACTGAGCTGAAGGAGCAGCCCCCTCCCCCCCAGCTACACCACCTCCAGACTACTGAGAGACAGACTGGCTCTGTTAGTGGTATGGGTTACTGAGCTGAAGGAGCAGCCCCCCAGCTACACCACCTCCAGACTGCTCACCTATTGGCCACAGTACAGTAGATTACAGACATTGACCCTTTCTCTCTCCGCTCATTCACCATGAAGCCACTAACACTGTCTGATCACAGCTAAATTACGTTGTTCCTCAAAAGAACAGACATGGACACAACCACACATTCACAGCCCAGTAAGCTGTACAACATCAGAAATTCACACAGATGGGCCCAAAACAGCACAGAAGAATAACAGAAAGCAACCTGGAACCAAAAAAAACAGAACACTATCCAACCAAAAACAGAGACCCAAATAATGGTGAATTACACCTTCAGTACTGTGAGACTTTAAAACTCTATAAACGTACATTCAGAACCAAAAAAAGCAAGAAAGCACGCAGGGCAATCTACACCATGAAAAAACAAATTAAAATACCTATTAATACCTACCAAAACAAGATTTTACCAAATGGGAAAAACACCCCATTGAAACCCTGCATGCAGAGCTCTATAAGATTCTCCTACATGTCCAGAGGAAAACTACAAACCCTGCATGCAGAGCTCTATAAGATTCTCCTACATGTCCAGAGGAAAACTACAAACCCTGCATGCAGAGCTCTATAAGATTCTCCTACATGTCCAGAGGAAAACTACAAACCCTGCATGCAGAGCTCTATAAGATTCTCCTACATGTCCAGAGGAAAACTACAAACCCTGCATGCAGAGCTCTATAAGATTCTCCTACATGTCCAGAGGAAAACTACAAACAATTAAACCAATATCCACTAATAATAAAGATTCAAAAAAGAGCAATTAAAGTTTTGGAAACATCTAAAATACAGTGAGCCCCTCTCATATCATTACCAAGTCCTGCAATGCCAAGAGCTGAGCAAAGAAAAGAGTCCTCTCATCCAGCTGGTCCTGGGGCTGAGTTCACTAACCTGTTCTACTAACACACTGAAGCCTCAGTCCCCTCATCCAGCTGGTCCTGGGGCTGAGTTCACTAACCTGTTCTACTAACACACTGAAGCCTCAGTCCCCTCATCCAGCTGGTCCTGGGGCTGAGTTCACTAACCTGTTCTACTAACACACTGAAGCCTCAGTCCCCTCATCCAGCTGGTCCTGGGGCTGAGTTCACAAACATGTTCTACTAACACACTGAAGCCTCAGTCCCCTCATCCAGCTGGTCCTGGGGCTGAGTTCACTAACCTGTTCTACTAACACACTGAAGCCTCAGTCCCCTCATCCAGCTGGTCCTGGGGCTGAGTTCACAAACCTGTTCTACTAACACACTGAAGCCTCAGTCCCCTCATCCAGCTGGTCCTGGGGCTGAGTTCACAAACATGTTCTACTAACACACTGAAGCCTCAGTCCCCTCATCCAGCTGGTCCTAGGGCTGAGTTCACAAACATGTTCTACTAACACACTGAAGCCTCAGTCCCCTCATCCAGCTGGTCCTGGGGCTGAGTTCACTAACCTGTTCTACTAACACACTGAAGCCTCAGTCCCCTCATCCAGCTGGTCCTGGGGCTGAGTTCACAAAGATGTTCTACTAACACACTGAAGCCTCAGTCCCCTCATCCAGCTGGTCCTAGGGCTGAGTTCACAAACATGTTCTACTAACACACTGAAGCCTCAGTCCCCTCATCCAGCTGGTCCTGGGGCTGAGTTCACAAAGATGTTCTACTAACACTCTGAAGCCTCAGTCCCCTCATCCAGCTGGTCCTGGGGCTGAGTTCACTAACCTGTTCTACTAACACTCTGAAGCCTCAGTCCCCTCATCCAGCTGGTCCTGGGGCTGAGTTCACAAAGATGTTCTACTAACACTCTGAAGCCTCAGTCCCCTCATCCAGCTGGTCCTGGGGCTGAGTTCACTAACCTGTTCTACTAACACACTGAAGCCTCAGTCCCCTCATCCAGCTGGTCCTGGGGCTGAGTTCACTAACCTGTTCTACTAACACACAGAAGCATCAGGACCAGAACATCCAATCAATCAGAATAAATCAAATTACAACATAGTAAAAAAAAATACATTACTTATTGGGCAACACAAGCACAAAGCAAAATGCAGTGCTATCTGGCCCTAAATTGACAGTACACCGTGGCAAACTATTTGACCATGGTTACTGAACAAAACCTAAACAAAGTACAGGCTCAGTGAGCACAGCCTTGAAAACATGGCTCCCTGTAGAGGAAAGGCTGTGCAACCACTGCAAACTCCCACTAGTCCATGCCTTCACCAATCCAATTCTTTCAGATGTGGAAAGTAGTGAACGAATGCACACTTTGGGTGAAAGGAGATAATATTGGGATGCACCCCTAATCTCAACAGTCTCCTCAGCATCTAGCTAGTTGTTTCATGGTCTGTCTCAACTATCTCCTTGGCATCTAGCTAGTTTTTTAATGGCCTGGCTCCTTAGCATCTAGCTAGTTGTTTCATGGCCTGTCTCAACTTTCTTCTTAGCATCTAGCTAGTTGTTTCATGGCATGTCTCCTTAGCATCTAGCTAGTTGTTTCATTGCCTGTCTCCTCAGCATCTAGCTAGTTGTTTCATTGCCTGTCTCCTTAGCATCTAGCTAGTTGTTTCATGGCCTGTCTCCTCAGCATCTAGCTAATTGTTTCATAGCCTGACTCCTTAGCATCTAGCTAGTTGTTTCATGGCCTGTCTCAACTTCCTCCTTAGCATCAAGGTAGTTGTTTCATGGGCTGTCTCAACATTCTCCTCAGCATCTAGCTAATTGTTTCATGGCCTGTCTCCTTAGCATCAAGCTAGTTGTTTCATGGGCTGTCTCAACATTCTCCTCAGCATCTAGCTAGCTGTTTCATGGCCTGACTCCTCAGCATCTAGCTAGTTGTTTCATTGCCTGGCTCCTTAGCATCTAACTAGTTGTTTCATGGCCTGACTCCTTAGAATCTAGCTAGTTGTTTCATGGCCTGGCTCCTTGGCATCTAGCTAGTTGTTTCATGGCCTGGCTCCTTAGCATCTAGCTAGTTGTTTCATGGCCTGTCTCATTAGCATCTAGCTAGTTGTTTCATAGCCTGACTCCTTAGCATCTAGCTAGTTGTTTCATGGCCTGTCTCAACTTCCTCCTTAGCATCAAGGTAGTTGTTTCATGGGCTGTCTCAACATTCTCCTCAGCATCTAGCTAATTGTTTCATGGCCTTTCTCCTTAACATCTAGCTAGTTGTTTCATGGCATGTCTCAACTTTCTCCTTAGCATCTAGCTAGTTGTTTCATTGCCTGTCTCCTCAGCATCTAGCTAGATGTTTCATTGCCTGTCTCATTAGCACCTAGCTAGTTGTTTCATTGCCTGTCTCATTAGCATCTAGCTAGTTGTTTCATGGCCTGACTCCTTAGAATCTAGCTAGTTGTTTCATGGCCTGGCTCCTTGGCATCTAGCTAGTTGTTTCATGGCCTGGCTCCTTAGCATCTAGCTAGTTGTTTCATGGCCTGGCTCAACTTCCTCCTTAGCATCAAGGTAGTTGTTTCATGGGCTGTCTCAACATTCTCCTCAGCATCTAGCTAATTGTTTCATGGCCTGTCTCCTTAGCATCAAGCTAGTTGTTTCATGGCCTGTCTCAACTTGCTCCTTGGCATCTAGCTAGCTGTTTCATAGCCTGACTCCTCAGCATCTAGCTAGTTGTTTCATTGCCTGGCTCCTTAGCATCTAACTAGTTATTTCATGGCCTGTCTCAACATTCTCCTCAGCATCTAGCTAATTGTTTCATGGCCTTTCTCCTTAACATCTAGCTAGTTGTTTCATGGCCTGTCTCAAATTTCTCCTTAGCATCTAGCTAGTTGTTTCATTGCCTGACTCCTTAGCATCTAGCTAGTTGTTTCATTGCCTGTCTCCTCAGCATCTAGCTAGTTGTTTCATTGCCCGTCTCATTAGCATCTAGCTAGTTGTTTCATGGCCTGACTCCTTAGAATCTAGCTAGTTGTTTCATGGCCTGGCTCCTTTGCATCTAGCTAGTTGTTTCATGGCCTGGCTCCTTAGCATCTAGCTAGTTGTTTCATGGCCTGGCTCCTTAGCATCTTGCTAGTTGTTTCATGGCCTGTCTCATTAGCATCTAGCTAGTTGTTTCATAGCCTGTCTCATTAGCACCTAGCTAGTTGTTTCATGGCCTGTCTCAACTTCCTCCTTAGCATCAAGGTAGTTGTTTCATGGCATGTCTCCATAGCATCTAGCTAGTTGTTTCATTGCCTGGCTCCTTAGCATCTAGCTAGTTGTTTCATGGCCTGTCTCCTCAGCATCTAGCTAATTGTTTCATAGCCTGACTCCTTAGCATCTAGCTAGTTGTTTCATGGCATGTCTCCTCAGCATCTAGCTAGTTGTTTCATTGCCTGTCTCCTTAGCATCTAGCTAGTTGTTTCATGGCCTATCTCCTCAGCATCTAGCTAATTGTTTCATAGGCTGACTCCTTAGCATCTAGCTAGTTGTTTCATGGCCTGTCTCAACTTCCTCCTTAGCATCAAGGTAGTTGTTTCATGGGCTGTCTCAACATTCTCCTCAGCATCAAGCTAGTTGTTTCATGGCCTGTCTCAACTTGCTCCTTGGCATCTAGCTAGTTGTTTCATGGCCTGACTCCTCAGCATCTAGCTAGTTGTTTCATTGCCTGGCTCCTTAGCATCTAACTAGTTGTTTCATGGCCTGTCTCAACATTCTCCTCAGCATCTAGCTAATTGTTTCATGGCCTTTCTCCTTAACATCTAGCTAGTTGTTTCATGGCCTGTCTCAACTTTCTCCTTAGCATCTAGCTAGTTGTTTCATTGCCTGACTCCTTAGCATCTAGCTAGTTGTTTCATTGCCTGACTCCTTAGCATCTAGCTAGTTGTTTCATTGCCTGTCTCCTCAGCATCTAGCTAGTTGTTTCATTGCCTGTCTCATTAGCACCTAGCTAGTTGTTTCATTGCCTGTCTCATTAGCATCTAGCTAGTTGTTTCATGGCCTGACTCCTTAGATTCTAGCTAGTTGTGTCATGGCCTGGCTCCTTGGCATCTAGCTAGTTGTTTCATGGCCTGGCTCCTTAGCATCTAGCTAGTTGTTTCATGGCCTGGCTCCTTGGCATCTAGCTAGTTGTTTCATGGCCTGGCTCCTTGGCATCTAGCTAGTTGTTTCATGGCCTGTCTCATTAGCATCTAGCTAGTTGTTTCATAGCCTGTCTCATTAGCACCTAGCTAGTTGTTTCATTGCCTGTCTCATTAGCATCAAGGTAGTTGTTTCATGGCCTGGCTCCTTAGCATCTAGCTAGTTGTTTCATGGCCTGGCTCCTTGGCATCTAGCTAGTTGTTTCATGGCCTGTCTCCTTAGCATCTTGCTAGTTGTTTCATGGCCTGTCTCCTTAGCATCTTATACTGTATTATTGACTGTATGTTTGTTTTACTCCATGTGTAACTCTGTGTCATTGCATCTGTCGAACTGCTTTGCTTTATCTTGGCCAGGTCGCAATTGTAAATGAGAACTTGTTCTCAACTTGCCTACCTGGTTAAATAAAGGTGAAATAAAAAATAAATAAAATAAAAAAATCTAGCTAGTTGTTTCATGCCCTGTCTCCTCAGCATCTAGCTAGTTGTTTCATGGTCTGTCTCAACAGACCTGCCACCACTCTAGATATGCCTGGAAGACAACACTGATTCTGCTAGACTATTGCACCTAACTTCTGTTTCTTATTTGCCTGTACATACTATTTTAATTTAGACAAGTGAGACAGTAATACAAATACACATTAATGTGAATAACTGGATAAATGCATAGTGAAATTGTGAACTACAGATCTGTCAGCTCGTGTCTTCTTAATTAACAACATTATCAACAAGGCAGGCCCTACAGGCCCTAGTTTCTGCCTTCTTAACAACAAGGCAGGTCCTACAGGCCCTAGTTTCTACCTTCTTAACAGCACTATCAACAAGGCAGGTCCTACAGGCCCTAGTTTCTGCCTTCTTAACAACATTATCAACAAGGCAGGTCCTACAGGCCCTAGTTTCTACCTTCTTAACAACACTATCAACAAGGCAGGTCCTACAGGCCCTAGTTTCTACCTTCTTAACAACACTATCAACAAGGCAGGTCCTACAGGCCCTAGTTTCTACCTTCTTAACAACATTATCAACAAGGCAGGCCCTACAGGCCCTAGTTTGTGCCTTAACAACACTATCAACAAGGCAGGTCCTACAGGCCCTAGTTTCTACCTTCTTAACAACACTATCAACAAGGCAGGTCCTACAGGCCCTAGTTTCTACCTTCTTAACAACACTATCAACAAGGCAGGTCCTACAGGCCCTAGTTTCTACCATCTTAACAACACTATCAGCAAGGCAGGTCCTACAGGCCCTAGTTTCTACCTTCTTAACAACACTATCAACAAGGCAGGTCCTACAGGCCCTAGTTTTGTCGCACCTGGACTACTTTTCAGTTGTGTGGTCAAGTGCCACAAAGAGGGACTTGGGAAAATTGCAATTGGCTCAGAACAGTGCAGCATGGCTGGCCCTTAAAAGTACAGGGAGAGCTAACATTAATTGACATGCATGTCAATCTCTCCTGGCTCAAAGTTGAAGAGATATTGACTTCATCATTACTCGTTTTTGCAAGCTGAATGTACCAAGCTGTCTATTTAAAATACACCCACGCATACCCCACAAGACATGTCACCAGACGTCTCTTCACAGTCCCCAAGTCCAGAATAGACTATGGGAGGCGCACAGTACTACATAGAGCCATGACTACATTGAACTCTATTCCACATCAGGTAACTGATGGAAGCAGTAGAATCAGATCAAATAAAAAACATAAAATACACCTTATGGAACAACGGGGAGTGTGAAGAGACACAAAAGTACATGCATATGCACACATTGTGATATTGGTGTATGGTGGTATCAATCAGTTTCTATTGTAGATATGTAGTAATGTAATAATTGTATATGATGTACTGTTTTATCCTTTGTTTTATATGTAATGTAAGTATTTTAACATGTTTGGACCCTAGGAAGAGTAGCAACTCATGGGAATCCATAATAAACCCCAGGAAGAGTAGCTGCTACCTTGGCAGGAACTAATGGGGATCCATAATAAACCCCAGGAAGAGTAGCAGCTAATGGGAATTCATAATAAATCCCAGGAAGAGTAGCTGCTCATGGGAATCCATAATAAACCCCAGGAAGAGTAGCTGCTACGTTGGCAGAAACTAATGGGGATCCATAATAAACCCCAGGAAGAGTAGCTGCTGCCTTGACAGGAACTAATGGGTATCCATAATTTTATTTTTTTATTTTACCTTTATTTTACTAGGCAAGTCAGTTAAGAACAAATTCTTATAATAAACCCCAGGAAGAGTAGCTGCTAATGGGGATCCATAATAAACCCCAGGAAGAGTAGCTGCTGCCTTGACAGGAACTAATGGGGATCCATAATAAACCCCAGGAAGAGTAGCTGCTGCCTTGGCAGGAACTAATGGGGATCCATAATAAACCCCAGGAAGAGTAGCTGCTGCCTTGGCAGGAACTAATGGGGATCCATAATAAACCCCAGGAAGAGTAGCTGCTGCCTTGGCAGGAACTAATGGGGATCCATAATAAACCCCAGGAAGAGTAGCTGCTGCCTTGGCAGGGATCCCCATGTCATTCTATTTATGGTATCCCATGTGTGCACCTCTCAGGGAGGATGATCTAATTAATGGGAATGATTCAGTCTTCCCTGACTGCTTCATGGTCCAGTCTGGAGGCCCCGCTCTGAGGACAGAACATTCAGACATTTGTTGGAACCAATCAACAATCAGTTTGATATACAAGCGGCACAGCAGTCTAAGGAACTGGTTCGATTCCAGGCTGTATCACAACCGGAGTGATTGGGAGTCCCATAGGGCTGCGCACAATTGGCCCCAGAGTCATCCGGGTTTGGCCAGGGTAGACCGTCATTGTAAATAATAATTTGTTCTTAACTGACTTGTCTTGTTAAATAAAGGTTACAAAACCCTCGCTGTCTGACCCTGAACTGAAGTGTCTTTCAAATAGCAGCACTGACCTGATATGGCCACAGATCAAGCAATGCCCAGATAATAGCCAACAGAAATGGTCAGAATAAGTTAATTCTATTCCATGTATGTTAGCATTTTGTTTATGATGATGTAGCTATGACTTACTGTCAAATGGCACAGCTAGTCTGATACTCTTGAGCTAGCTAACTAACTAGCTGACGTTAGTTCTCAAAATGATCCACGTTTACCTTGATCATCAGGCATCCCCCAACTATTTTTGGGGGGCTTCATTAATGTAATTTGATGTGACTCATTTTACTATATATAATGCCACATATTTCAGGCAAAACTAACTAATGTTAGCTAGCTAGTCGAGGAGCATTGCTAGCCAGACAGCTACCGGTCTTTTTGTATTTTTATCAGTAGTGAAATATCAACTGTGAAGAACGAGGTATTGTCTGCCCGTCTACGATTAATTTGACACTATGAGCCAGAAGATGTCCTTGGTTTGGCCCAGATTTAGTTCTGATGTTTTTGTTGACTAACAACGTTAACTGGTTTTGAAGTTAACCAACGAGATTCAAAATAGCTAACTAGCCAGTGTCCTCAATAACAAGTTAAAAGGCTGTTGATACGGGCTGTTAGCTAGCTGGTGAAGCTGTATTCTGCCTTGCTAGGTAGAAAGATAGTTATTTAACTAATTAACTGGTTTACTAGTAACAATACCATGATGGTATAACTCATGGATAACTAAATGGAAAGTGTAGCTAGCTAACAAGGTTGCTCTGCTTGACCAGGCCTGGCTAACCAAGTTAGCTTGCGATAGCTAAAATCAATGGTCAATATCAAGCACCGTTTAGAAACAAAAGGCCCCTCACCGTAATATATATATTTTTAAACTCACTGGTGTTGCCAACTATCATCGTACACGTTGGTTCGAGATGCTAAAAAAAGTCATGATTGAAATGAGCTACAAGGCATGTTTGCGCATATTGTTTTAGAAATATATCGGCGTCCAACGACATGTTTATTCTTTGAGGGGAAAACATAGTACTGGTAGCTAGCTAGCTACGGGAAATGGAAAAATATGTTTAACTACGAACCTTTCATGTCCATGCTTCCACTAAAAGGCAACGAATCTTATCTCAGCCGTTCATTTCCACCATCAGTTATTTAACTAGCTAAACAATGGAAAACTGCGTTGTAACCATTCTCAGGCGCAGCGCTATGTAAAAACGTATATGTTTTTCAGAGTCTAACATCATAGGCTACTTTACTAGGTAGGTGGAGGCAGATTAGGAAGCAGCTTCCCAGATAACAAAAAAAATGTCCTCCCGCTTCCTATTTGCCGCTTTCCTTTACGCCCAGGTCAACATCAAGTCTCGGACCACCTGTCTCAAACCCAGTCTCTACCCCAAGCCACAAGACTTCCCCAACAGCTGACTCCTGCACCCTACCACACACTTATTAACATGTATTCATATTCTTTACACACTGAAGTCAGTGTTGTCTACCTGACCAATGCAATAGTTCTGTCACCTTACTGCACTACTAATGTATATACTTACATATAATATCAGTATATGCTGCAAGTGCATTGTACTGAGGGGCACAACTTTCATTTGGGGATGGGGGACATGACCACCCCAACCATATTCTGAAATTTCATTTTTGTCACCCCTCAGTTTGATCATGCAGTGATATAAAATGCGGCATCGGTGTGCTTTAGGTTGTGTTTGAGGAGTCGACTCCAAAATAATCGATTCTCAACTCCTTTGCGGTCGACTTGCATTTCTGGGCGTCAAGCTTGACTCCTAAGATTCAGTATTTTTGCAACGGAGGAAACTATTTGCCGCAGTCTACTTCGGGCTCCCGAGTGGTGCAGCGGTCTACGGCAATGCATATCTGTGTTAGAGGGGTCACTACAGAACCAGGTTCGACTCCAGGCTGTATCACAACGGCTTTGGCTGGGGTAGGCTGTCACTGACTTGGCTAGTTTAACAAATAAACACAAACTATCTCATCTTTCACAGCAAGGAGTGAGCTAGCGAGGGAGGGGGTAGGGGCATAGGTAGGTGTGTCTACCACCAGGCTGAACTGTGCATCATTAATCAAATTATTTAGGGTGTAGACTACAACAATGTTGTATTTTGCAATTTCTTGGCTTGCAATGTCTATAGTAGGGGCTATCAATGAGGAGGCTGAGCTATTCTACCTGCAACAGACCGAAGACCAAACACACACGAAAACCCTGGCTGGCTGTTGATGTCTTAAATTAGGGCTCTCCAACCCTGTTCCTGGAAAGCTACCTTCCTGTAGGTTTTTGCTTCACCCCCAGTTGTAACTAACCTGATTCAGTTTATCAACCATCATTATTTAATCAGATGCGATAGATTAGAGTAGCTGGGTCATTTGGACCTCAAAACCTTTGGGGGAAAAAGTTTTTTTTTGTATTCTATCAGAAAAAGGACATGTTTGACTTTAAGAAAAACATATTGGTCAAGCTCAGGCACAGATTTTTGGATGCATTTTCCAATTTGTGCATAATTCTAACAGGGTGGAAATTTTGAGCCTAAATTAATTACTCTGTGAGTAAGCGAGATTGAGCTAGCATAATAGTGAAAACTTCTCAATCAAACATATTTTAACATTTCAATTTTTTTTCTATATAATTTTGCCTAACAGGGTGGAAATGTATGAGTGGGACATACAAACTAACTACATGAAACATGGGCAAATACAATGCCTTCTGAAAGTATTCAGACCCCTTGACTTTTTCCACACTTATCCAAGATGGCGTAGCAGTCTTTGTCCTGTCGTGTCCCTTGTATATATCTTTTTCTTTGCATATCTTTTAAAAGTATTTTCCTAAACCTCAACTTCTAAATACTCTGCTGCAACCGGCCTCACCCAATGTGGCGTGGATCTGTTTTTTTCTAAAGTATTTCTATTTACTTCGGATCTGGAATCCCTCAACTGAAGCTAGTCCTTAACTACCTACCAGATATCAGTCAGCAAACTACTGCTAGCGGTCATCAGCTAACCTTTAGCTCAGAAAGCTCTCACCAGTTTGTACAATCGTGACTCAAACCAGAGCATAACGGACCTATTTTTTTTCTCCCCATATCCCTGGATTCCTACCGCAAACTCTGAACATTTTCATCTGGATCTTCGCAACTAGCTAACCGCAATCCCGGGTGACTATTAGCCTGAAGCCAGCCTGGCTAGGGCTCCTGGGCTACAATATCTGGACCCCTCCTACTACCGGTACGGGGCACAGAACCCCGCCGATCCTCTACGACTGGAATACCGACATAATCTGCCCGAGGATTCCTCAGGCGCGACGCCCGCTGAAGGCCCATTCTGCTAACCGCAGCCTGCTAGCTACCTAGAGCTACTTGGAACCTTACTAATCCACGACTGGTCTATCGACGTCACCGAACGAAGAGGCAAAAACAGACTTACCTTACTTGAAAAAGCTAGCCTTAGCCTTCCTAACTGCCTGTGTATATTTGTTCCTAACTTTCCTGAAAAGTTGAATATCACGAGTGCTATTCGATGCTAATGCAGAATGCCACAGGATGTTTTCGTGCTGGTCAAGGGCAGTCAGGTCTGGAGAAGGGCTATATCTGTTCCTGGTTCAATTTTTTTTGAAAGGGGCATGCTTATTTAAGATGGTGAGGAAGGCACTTTTAAAGAATGACCAGGCATCCATGAGGGTAGCCTAGTGGTTAGAGCGTTGGACTAGTAACCAGAAGGTTGCAAGTTCAAACCCCTGAGCTGACAAGGTACAAATCTGTCATTCTGCCCCTGAACAGGCAGTTAACCTGCTGTTCCTAGGCCGTCATTGAAAATAAGAATTTGTTCTTAACTGACTTGCCTGGTAAAATAAAAAATTTAAAATAAAAACTGACGGGATGAGGTCAATATCTTTCCAGGATACCCCGGCCAGGTCGATTAGAAAGGCCTGCTGGAAGTGTTTTAGGGAGCGTTTGACAGTGAGGAGGGGTGGTCTTTTGACCGCAGACCCGTTACGGATGCAGGCAATGAGGCATTGATCGCTGAGATCTTGGTTGAAAACAGCAGAGGTATATTTGGAGGGCAAGTTGGTTAGGATAATATCTATGAGGGTGCCCGTGTTTACAGATTTGGTGTTGTACCTGGTGGGTTCA